>NC_056628.2:161294226-161601527 GCF_002870075.4 Lactuca sativa
ATATTGCTACAATGTTCATGAGTACTTGGAAATAAGAATTTAAGTATTAGATGGAACCACACTTAGAGATTACTTTATGGATTCAATCACAAGTAATTCTAAGATGATAATATCTAATGTTCTTCAAACAGAGATATATAAGTCATATTTTGCAAATCAGTTATGCATTGGTTTACTCCAACACATCTCAAAACATGGTGTTATAAAGTGTAATTTCATGCATGATTTGGTGAGTAAAATAAATGATTATATGGTCAAAGTTTATTTGTCCCGTTTTCCTTAATGTGAAAAGCAATATTGTGGGTCCCTCGATGATTTGAGTTAATCTAGAAGAACTAGGCATAGTCCGAACTAAATTGATATGTTCAATTTTGTAGTCTGAATTTGATCACAAATCAGGAAATCAGGAAACAGAACAACTGAACATGAGCTTGATCATTTAATCCATGACTTTGTTCATACGGTATCTTGTAGAACGCAGAAATAGCTTATCACTTATCTTAAAGCCAACATTTGATTTTAATCAGAGTTCGGCAGTGGATTTGGAAAGCACATGTTGTTGTTTGGTTCAAGGTTACACATGCAATTATAGTTATATACTTATCCAAGTAGTAGACTGTTGTATTAAGTTGTGTAAGCTCATAACTAAATTGGTATATTCTTGTAATTAGAAGAAAAGTTCTTTTTTGATTGCCCTCATAACTAGAACTTGATTAGAATGACATTTGTAGAGAGAATATAAATTTATTAGTTTATTATATGATTAATAAATTATAATAAATGATTTGTTAATACATTATATGGTTAATATATTAAATGGGAGTAGACAATTGATTTGTTCATTTATTATGTGATTAATAAATAAATATGAGATCAATTGTTAAAAAAATGATTTGTTAATTTATATGATTAATAAATTAATGTGAAATCATTTAGAATTGATTAATTATGAATTAGAATTAATCTGGAACTAATTTGGGATTGATTGGAATTTATTAAAGGTGCAATAGGTGAATTGTAATTGTTCAATAATTGAACAAAAGAGGCAATTCTAGAACCATCAAAGCATGGATGGTTTTGGGAGCTCTTCTAGGGTTTTTGGAAGCTTCCTGGTTGCATAAAATGAAAGTATTTGAATTAAGATTAAATCTATTATTTAATCAATTCAAATCTTGCTTTGCCTACAAGTTACCTAAACTATAAATATGACCCTTTGGCTTTCAAATTTTGTTCATGCAATTACATATAAACATATGAACGGAATTTCCCTCATATCTCCTCTCTTCTCCTCGTTCTAGCATTTCTGGTTTTAGGTGTGAGCCATTAGATGCATCATCCTTTTGGTGATAAGCTTTCCAAGACCAACAAATACAAGGGATTGAAATGATTTGTTTGCTACAACAAATCAAAGGTATGTAACCCTAGTTATTGTATTTTGATTATACTAGGGTTTCATTAGGGTTCATGTTAGTTTTGTTAATCATAGTATGTTGCGTTCAAAGTGTGAGACATAGATCCTTTAGGTTGCATGTGCCCTTAGTGTTAAGTGAAATTCCGCAAGCACATTGTTTTGTAACCTATAAAATCCATCAGGTTTGGGGAGAGGTGCTTGACTTTCCAGAAAGTCAAGGCTGAACATCAGAGACCCCACAAAAAATGTAGTCATTACCCATTCTCATGTGGAAGTGGGAAGAGATCGCTATGAATTTTATTCGAGATACTTTACGAGAGGAAGTGTCGGACCCCAATTTTTTGGGATGAGGTCGGGCATCGAGTTATGGTTACTACTGAGGTAGTACTCAAGACCACTGAGTTGATACAACAAGTGCGATTAGCTATATACCACACAGAGTCGCCATAAGAGTTATGTTGATCGTTGACATTTAGACCTCAAGTTTTAGGTCTGAGATTTTGTGCTTCTGAAGATGTCACCTTGAAAAGGTGTCATCTGGTTTCGAAAGTGGGGAAAGTTGGGCCCCAGGTATATTGGTCCCTTTATGATTATCGCTTGATGGGGCAAGGTTGCATATCAGCTGGATCTCCCTAATGAGCTTAGTCAGATCCACAATACTTTCCATGTCTCTCAATTACGGAAATGTTTGGTTGATGATTTTGTAGTGGTGACCTTGGACAAAATTCAGGTTGATGAACGTTTGAATTATGTAGAGAGACTGATTGCGATTCTCAACAGGAAGATGAAGACCTTACACAACAAGGTAATGGGCTTGGTGAAGGTGCAATGTGTGACATCTCCATTTTAACGGTTATTTTAAAACCTTTTATTTATGCTTATTTAATATAAAGTTTATTCATTAATGCGGAATTTGGTCCCGTAAAAGTATTTTCGAAGAAATGTTTCCATTTATTTATTAAGGTTGGGGATGCCATAACCGATACAAGAAACATAAGCATAAACGGAGACTTACAAAGTCTCAACATACTAACAATGTACATCTCCTCAAATCTTTTAGAAGATACATACATTATTACCCATGTATTTTTATTTAATTACTTGCGATTCAAATAAACTGAGTGGGTCAGGTTGGGAAACCTGGTGAGTACATAGGGATTTTCAACCCATGATATTTAATTTGTTATAAGCATATGCTTCGATTACCCATTCCCATTATTTTCGCTCCTTAATCCTAACTGATAATCTCAAATGATCTATCCAAAAGGATCTCTGAGTGAATAATGCTACCTTGGAAGTGTCATTTAAGTGTCACGATGTAACGCCCTGATTCCCGAGTATCAATTTGTGGTTATTATTTCTCATGATTTCAAGGTCTACTCGACGAGTTAGTTTCCTGACTCGCCGAGTAGTAGCGGGTTAGTCCACGTGTTTAAGTGACCTACTCGCTGAGTCCAAGAAGGGACTCGGCAAGTAGGAGCTGGAGGATGAAACCCTAATTCCGGGGTTTTGCACCTTATTTAAAGGTTCTTAACTTTCCTTCCCAGCCCCCTTGTCACCTTCACATCCAGAGAAACCCTAATAGCCAGCTAGTCTCTATTCTTGAGTGTGTAAGCCCAAAAGAGAGTGTATTGGAGCATTTCTTGAAGAGTTGAGAGCTTGGGACAAGAAAGAGCTTGTAGATCCAGCCTTTCCAGTATTATGGCATCATGATTAAGGTATAAAGCTACCACATTTACTTTTCATTGCTTAGATCTCCCGTTTGTGGAAGAAAATGGTCATTTCTAGGGCAAGATAGAGTCATTTTCGGGTTTGAGCTTGTCACAAGGGCAAAGTTTCAGATCTTGACTCCCCTAGGCTTTGTGGATAGAAAGCCTCAAGCTTTATGAAGCTTTGACCCTCCTTCATGTCCAAAACCTTCTCCTAACGCTAGTTATGAGTGTTTTAGTTCCATAGAGCCTTGCATGCACGTAAAGTTAGCAACTTTACGTGATAACAACACCCTAGGAGCCTAGATCTACAGTTTGGAGCCTTGGTTTCACAAAGAAGCTTTTGTATGGATGAAGGACTGAAGGGACTCGGCGAGTTGCATGGTCAAATCGGTGAGTCCGATGAAGATTGTCGTGGACTCGACGAGTCAGATGAGTGACTCGGCGAGTCGGCTATGGTTTTCCCAACCTTTGGACATGTATGAACTAGGCAAGTTGCAAAGGAGACTCGACAAGTCGACCAAGGAGTTCACGACCGCAAACCTTGGGAACTCGACGAGTCACTCTAGTGACTCGGTGAGTTGGCGAGTTATGCAATGAACTCGACGAGTAGCTAAGGGTACTCGACGAGTTGAGGTCAACATGGATTGTTGACCTTGACCGTTAACTTTGACTTTGACCAAGGGTAGACTGGTTTGACTTTTGAGGATAATTGGTAAGCGGGTATTTATGAATTGGATCATTGATGGTTATATGTGTTGGAGTTTGGGGCAGTGTTTCGGGAGCGTGATTTCGTGGTTCAGTTTAGCATTGCTAGGTGAGTTATCCTCACTATATCAACAGGGTCTAAGGCACCAAGGCCGACCCTTTTATCGGATTTGTATATGGGTATTTGCTTGATATGTTTATTGATTTGCTAGATCTGCATCCTGGTAGATAGGATGATATTATATTAGTGGCCTGGTTTAGGTTGGTATGCTGGTATATAGGATGATGTTATGTTAGTGGCCGGTTAGGTCGGTATCCTGGTTATAGGATGGTTGTTGTGTTAGTGATCTGTTAGATTGATATGATTATTTGTTATATACATGTCAGCGTATGATATTTATGTGCACACGATTGTTTGATTAGTATTTTTAGATAGAAAGGTATTATGACTTTATTGGATCAAATAAGAACCTAAGCCTTCTACTAGTTTGGACATACTAAGCTCTATTTCATAGATTGGGCTCTTTTACTGTGATTCACCCCTACTAGTAAGAAGCTGTTCGTTCCCTGGATCCACGTGTTCCTAGTCGGGCCTAAATGGATGAATGAAGAAGGTTGGGTTGAGGCGGGTACTGCTTCGTGTTGTAGGCCAACATACCCAGGGCAGACCAGATAGACTGCAGGCTCAGGAGGGCACCTAGTTAGGCCGAAGGCCCGACGAGCGGTCCCGATAGGCTGTAGGCCCCGAGAGGGAGGTCGAGACGTGTCGAGGCTCGAAGAGTGGGCCAGATAGACTGAAGGCCTGATGCGGGCGGTCCAGTCATACTATAGACTCAGAGAGTGAACCAAGTGGACTGAAGGCCCAGCACGGGTGGACCAGTCATACTGTAGACTCATGATGCATGGCTGTTCTGTTACTTATATGTATATATATATATATATATATATATATATATATATATATATATATATATATATATATGATATGGTTATCTGTCTGACATTGGTATTTTAGGGGTAACTCACTAAGCTTTCAGGCTTACAGTTTTAGTTTATTGTTTCAGGTTCAGCGGATGGTCGCGGGAAGACGAAGGCGTGACCGTACACTTCCTCGATTGATGATTATGATTTCTTGGAACTCTGATGTTTAAACTATTTTGAAAACAAATTGTAATAACTGAATGGTTTTAAACGATTTAAAAAGTTTTAAATTGGCTCGAATTTTATGGATGTTACACACGATGTGACACTATGATGATCACGACGTGAAACCCGATGAGGGAAAGGCCCTAATTTTCAGACTTGGACCCTATTTAAAGGAAGCAGAGGGCTAGGATTTCCTTTACCGTCAACCTCCATCACTTCCAAAGCCCTCTTGAAGAAACCCAAACCATCCTTCTCCATTTCTGAGCTCACCTTGGTGTTTTTGGTTGCTTTTGAAGGGAAAAAAGGCCTTGGTAGTGTTGTGAGCATATTGGCAAACTTTGAGACTTCATTTGGGCATCTCTGGACTCTTGTAAGTGTTTAAGACCCAAACTTTATTGCTCTAGGTTGCTAGATCTAAGCTTTTGTTCATTTATTTTCAAGTTTGAGCAAGTTGAAATGGTGGGATTCCATAAAGTTGGCAACTTTATGGATTCTCGAGGTCCTTTGTATATCATATGGCTCAGATATGGATTTTGCTAGTGTATTGAGCCTATGCATGAGATCATTGGTGATGTTTCTCCATTTTTAACCTAATGTGAGCTTTAGATTCACAATGGACATGCATGGCTGAAAAGCAATAATCTTTAGGTGGTAATGGACGTTAGAAAGTCTTCTGGAAGGATTAGATGGATGACTTAATGGATTGAGAGTTGAATCCGTTAAGCTGAGAAAGCCCGTCTTCACGACGCTACGACTTTTTCTTCACAACTTGACGACGAAGGATTTCCCGATTGTTTTGGACTGATAAAGGTCACGACGTGATGGCTTGATCATCATGCCGTGATGATATATTGGGTCGAGACTAAGTTGGCTGAGTTGGATCGTGATCAAGTTTGGGATTGGGCCGAGTGTGTTTCTCACGACGTGACATGCTGGTCATAACATAAGGGTCAATTGATGGTGATGCTGACCTTTGACTTGTTGACCTGAGTTGACTTTTGGTAATACGAACATTTGAGAGCTTCTAGCTTTTAACTTTTGACAAAACACTATAGTTTAAACAGAAAACTCCGTTTGACAATACGAACATTTAGTTTTTAGTTTAAACAAAACGTTCCAAATCTAAAATCTACTTCATATAACGTTTAACAAAATTGAGCTTTTGAAATCAATTTCATAATTATCCTTAAAAATATATTTTTATATGTATTTTTTTTTATATAATTGTCCTTTAATGTAATTTTACATATTTCAAAAAGCTTCCGGTTACTTTTACTAAATACTAAAACTACAACTTCTTGTTACTGATCACTCGCTACCAACTAACCACTCTTCGCTACCAATTTTTTAGCGAAAACCCCCATAATTTAATTTTCCATCAAAATAATCTAATTTAAAATAAAAATTAAACTACAATACGTACGGAATTCGTAGCTTAGTGTTATTTTTATTTAATTATATATATATATTTATTATCTAATGATGGTGGCTAGAACCATCCAGAACTTCTCTTCATCGACCTCTCTGGTTAGCTTATAAAAACCCTAATTTCTCTATCTTAATCGGCTAAATCGAAGTCAAGTTTTCCGACGAGAGCAAATTACAAACACTCATCATACACAGCCGTCGACGTTAAGACATGGCCGACGAAGCCAAGGCCAAAGGTAACGCTGCTTTCTCTGCCGGAAACTATAATGAAGCTATCCGTCACTTCACTGACGCCATCAACCTCGCCCCTACCAACCACGTCCTTTATTCCAACCGATCTGCCGCTTATGCCTCCCTGAATCAATATTCCGAAGCTCTCACAGATGCTCAAAAGACTGTCGATCTGAAACCCGACTGGTCTAAAGGCTACTCACGTCTTGGCGCGGCTCATCATGGCTTGCATCAATTTGATGATGCAGTTTCGGCTTATAAGAGAGGGCTTGAAGTTGATCCTAATAATGAAACTTTGAAATCTGGACTCGCGGACGCTCAGTCAGCTCAGGCGGCTGCGTCAGCCTCTTCTCGGTCACGCGCACCGCCGAATAACCTGTTTGGAGATGCGTTTGGACCTGATATGTGGGCGAAGCTTACGGCTGATCCGGCTACTCGATTGTATATGCAACAGCCCGATTTTGTTAACATGATGAAGGATCTTCAAAAGAACCCTAGCAATTTGAATTTGTACTTGAAGGACCAGAGAGTTATGCAAGCGCTTAGTGTGTTGTTGAACATTAAGATGCAAACTCATATGCCTGGAGATGATATGGAGATGCCAGATTCTCCACCTAAGGAGAGAAAACGTCCTGCTGATGAAACAGAGTCTGTGAAGGAGAAGAAGCGCGAGCCTGAACCTGAGCCAGAACCGATGGAGGTAAATGATGAGGAGAAAGAGATTAAAGAGAAGAAAGCGCAGGCGCAAAAGGAGAAAGAGGCCGGTAATGCTGCTTACAAGAAGAAAGATTTTGAGACTGCGATCGCACATTATTCAAAGGCCATTGAACTGGATGATGCCGATATTTCGTTCCTTACAAACCGAGCTGCAGTGTACTTGGAAATGGCAAAGGTATGCACATGTTTTTCTTTAGTTAACATCTAGTTCATCGTCAATATAACAATAAATTTTCTATGAAAACTTCAACTTCATATCCCTAAAGGCTGAAGTTTGGAACTTTGAATTTATGTGGTATGAATGCTTGTAGCCTAGTTCTATATTGATTGAACAAGCAGTGTTCTATGCTAACAATCAATTAACCCATGCTGTTCCTCAACAATGACAAAGTTGAGAAGCTTTGTGGACATTATCATCAACATTTGGTAATGAGTTAACACATCAATTTAATTAGAACTCACATTAAAGAAAAAAAATATCTTCAGACAATCCATAAAGGGGATTCTCATTAGCAGTTTAATTTGGATTAGAATTTCAACAAAGTGTTACCCACGTGTTTTTGACATACCCCATGCTTCACATGATGGAATAGTATTTTGTTGTATCTTCAGGGATACCCACTTAGTGGTTGCTTTGTCTTGCTAAACATTTACTTTCTAACTCTTGTAGGGTTTCATATTTAGGCTTCCTGATTATCTATCATAGGATTCCTTATAGGGGTTCATCTTCTAAACTGATTAACTAATCATAACATTGCTATTATACAACCACTTCAGTATAACTCTTGAGTCATTGTAATCTACAGTATGATGAATGCATCAAAGATTGTGAAAAGGCAGTGGAGAGAGGAAGAGAGCTTCGTTCAGATTACAAAATGGTTGCAAGGGCACTAACAAGAAAAGGAACTGCTTTGGTTAAAATGGCCAAAGTCTCCAAAGATTATGACCCTGCAATCGAAACCTTCCAAAAAGCTCTTACAGAACATCGTAACCCTGACACATTGAAGAAACTCAATGATGCAGAACGAGCAAAGAAAGAACTAGAACAACAAGAGTATTATGATCCTGAACTTGCTGAAAAAGAACGTGAAAAAGGTGAGCTTTTTATACAATATACATTACTTTTATCCCTAAAGAAACACAATTCTCCTGCTATTAACCTATTTTAGTCACTAAATCAAATTTCTTACACATGTACATCAGGAAATGAATGCTTCAAAGAGCAGAAATATCCAGATGCTATTAAGCACTACACAGAAGCTTTGAGAAGAAATCCCAAAGATGCAAAGGTAATGGTTTCTTTTGGATGAATTTCCAGGGTTTATACCAATATATAACTTGAAAGTTGTGAAACATTTGCTAATTTCTTTTGACAAATTGAATATTTTTGGTAAAGAAATGTAAATACTTTCCATTTTATAGGCATACAGTAACAGAGCTGCTTGTTACACAAAACTTGGAGCAATGCCAGAAGGTCTAAAAGATGCAGAAAAATGCATTGAAATTGATCCAAAATTCTCAAAGGGGTATACAAGGAAAGGTGCAATTCAGTTTTTCATGAAGGAATTTGATAAAGCTTTAGAGACATATGAAGAGGGATTAAAACATGATCCTAAAAACCCAGAGTTGCTAGAGGGTGTCAGGAGGTATTTATTTATTTATTTATTTATATACAAATAAATAAATAATCACAATTTTTATTTATTTTTTCCTATTTATTTACCTTTGAATGATTATTGTTACTTTCAGCTGTGTTCAACAAATTAACAGAGCTAGCCGTGGAGATCTCACACCTGATGAGCTAAAAGAGAGACAGGTTTGTTTCTTATTTACAGTTTTGGTCCCTGTGTTATATCATTCTTTACGATATGGTCCAAAGAGAATCTTTTTCTGTATTTTTTGTCACTATCTTATTGTTTCTTAACATTTTTAGTCCTTGGGTTATCTAAGTTAATAACCATTTAGTTGAATTCATAAAAATATTTTATCAATAGCAAAAAGAAACATAAAAATCATTAAGTATTTTTTTTAAAAAAAATACGGATTTAGCCTAAAATCACTTTAGCTACATTATAACTGGAACTTTTCAAGATTTTTTTTCTACTCTTACCCTTACAATGAAATAAAAATTGCAAGAAAACCATTAAGTTTGCAATTCTTTTATGTTTTTACCCTAAGTATTTTTTTTTCATATTATATGTATTTATAAATGTTTAATAAAACATTGTGTTTATGTTATAAAAAAAGCTATTTCTTTATATAAGTTGTTTTTGTCTATTTATATGGGTTAAATGTAAAATTTGTTTTTAGAATTAGAACTTAAATACGTTTTTAGAAGTATAAATGTTTATTTTTACTAATTTATACTTCTAAAAGTAGAAAAAATCTCGAAAAGTTCTGTTTTAAAGCACCTAAAAGTGGTTTTTGGGTAAAAACTGTTAATTTGAAAAAATTATGGGTTTCTATGTCATTTTCTTTGTAAATCCTCTATTTGTCAAATATATCTTGCAAAATATGAAGGAATTGGCAAATTTACTTTTGCAATAAATGAAGAATTTTGGAAAATAAATGGTTCAAAAGAAAAATGTGGTTACTTTGTACAAAATAAGGAATTTACAAAAAAACAAGCAATTTCACAAAGTCCATTGTTCTAAATGTGTGGTTATTTTGTGATATTTGCTAAAAAGGTGATCATTCAGTTATAAAGAGCCGACCATGTCTGTTATTTAATTAAATCCAAAAGAATGGCTATTATTGTTTAATTGCTGTTTCTCGAGGGACTGAACCTGTAATTAACTCTTATTTACAGGCAAAGGCTATGCAAGATCCGGAAATTCAGAACATTCTTACTGATCCAGTGATGGCACAGGTATCCATACACATACTTTTAGTTTTGATTGTCAAATTTTTTTGTTAGTTTGACTTTATGTTGACTCGTGGTTTTATTTTAATTTGGTCAGGTGTTGAAGGATCTTCAAGAGAATCCGAAAGCAGCACAAGATCACATGAAGAATCCTTCAGTGATGAACAAGATTCAGAAGCTGATAAGTGCTGGAATTGTGCAAATGAGATGAATACAAAAAACACGTTAATTGGTCTGAATGGTTTCAGTGAATCATGATGATTTTTGTTTTGGATTTTTGGGTCTAGTTGGTTTTTTTTTTTGATGTTATGTTTTTAACTTTTTGCTTATGATTGAAACAGTTAAGTGTATGCAAACAAATAATCAGGATTTCTTTATCGATGATTGTTGGTCACAATTTCAGCTCATATTATTTATATTTATACTAACATCGTTAGAAAAATAAAACTTGGAACCAATACATCCATAAATAGTGTGATTTAACTTAATAACCTAGGAGGACCAAAGGAGATATGGCTCAAAAAGGAATCTCCATATCTAGTTGTATACAATATAAGCGTGATTGGTTGTAAATAAGCTATAACCAATACATAATCAACTTTCTTCCTTAAAAGCTATGACTTTGTGCTACTTGATCCAAAACATTTCACGTTGCCAATCTCCTGTTCCCTAAATAGTTGACAATTTAATCTATCTAACAAATTACGAACCAACTATGGAACGTTGCCAATCTCCTGTTCCCCAAGTAGTTGACAACATAATCTATCCAACAAATTAAGAACTAAGGAGAAATAATAGACTCCAAAAGTAACCAAACTTCTTTTCAAGAGATATGACCTATTAAAAGAGACTTCACATTACTCCTTGATACTTTACTTATGGAATAAACTTGTCCATCTTTATTGGGGGTGACAATGGTTGACACGACACGACAAAAATAAACGAAATTGAAATTCGAATACGTGTTCATGTTAAGTGTAAAAAGCACGATGTTGTGCCGTGTTGTGTTCGTGTTTAAAATTCGACATGAAGTTGACACGATCTAACATTTATTTGTCGTGTTTTTCGTGTTTGTCGTATTTTTCGTGTTATGTATGATTAAATATTAATTAAATAAACTATTTTTTTATTATGTTATCTTTGTCGTGTCGTGTTTGTCGTTTTTTAATGGGTTCGTTTTCGTGTTAGTTAAAAAAACACGACATCGTGTCGTGTCGTGTTCATGTTACATAAAATCTTGTCGCGTTGTGTCGTTTCAGACAAAAACACGACACGATGACCCGATTTGACACCCCTAATCTTCATATACCTCTCTAGTCAATATACACCTTATCTTCTATAGTATACAGATGAGTCATATCCTCGCATCTACGTCTTCAACAATTTATCTCTCTTGTCTTGAGTTTGCTATGACAAACCTTGGTGCTCTGAATTATTTTTGGAGATCTTAGTAGTACGAACCTCCCATAACCTGTTCCTTTGTCGGTAGAAGTATTCCATTGAGATATTCGAGCATGCTCATACGCTAAACTACAAACCTTGTTCAATACATGTCAAATCTATCCACAAGCCATCACTTAACTAGTCCTAATTTGGTAGATCTTAGTTTATACTATCATTTCCGATGCATTGCTATATCTTACCTTTACTTGTCCATACATCTCTTTTGAGGTATATGTACTTACATGGACGATCCACACCTTCATGCCCTTAAACACATTATGAATTATAGTCAAGGCATTATTGGTGACAATGTTTAGCTTCATGTCTCCTCGCTTACGTTCACATAGAATACGCTTATGTTGAACATGGGGCTGAACTTCCACCCAACGTTTCAGTTCAAGGTACTATATCTTTCTCGCTGACAACCTTATCTTTTGTTCATCGGAACACCAAGGTGTTATTTCATAGTCTACTATTAAGGTTGAAAACCGCGTAAACTTCATTGTCATACCTTTAAGGCAACAATTGTCTACCGTGACAATATAAGTGATGTCTATATATATACTCTAATCGCGTTCAACACCAACGTACAAAAGGAAGGATGTGTGGAGGCAAGTAGGGAATCAAGAAGGGTTTCAATTTGTGGAGTTTGATGCATAGGCATGATGTACCTAGAAGAGGGTGCAACACGTCTAGCCTTTGAGGAAAATCCCTAAAGGCCTCATGAAATATACCTCTTTATCTACACAACCCCTAGGCTTGCATGTGTGACGTCATCCTAAAGTGGATTTCGATGATGAAATCCAGTTTAAGTGGAGGAGAATTGTAACATCCCGTTTTGAGAAAGTCTTTAATTGAAGGTTTAGGCGGTAATGGATCTGGTAAAGGTACTGGGTCTTTAAGGATTGAGTTTGGACCTTACGGAATAAGGTTCTCAGGTCGTTAATGTTGGGTTTTGAGCATTCTAACACTCCTAAGTGTACATGCAACCCTAAATACCTTGAGTCTATGTTTTTTCTATTATACATGCAAATATGAACTTTCCAAGGTATTCATCCTAACAACCATAATAACATTGATTCATATGAATATATTAAGCTAGAATTACATACCTCTTTGAAGTAGAAAGTCTTCATGAAGCTTGAGTGCCTAGTGCCCCAAGTGTGACACCTCAAATGGTTCACACAACACCAAATACACATGGAATGACTTGAGAGAAATTGGAACACTCCTTGAAATCTTCTAGCCCTCATACACACACTAGTGCACGATTTCTTGAGCCATGAGATTCTTTTATATAGTGGCTATTAGGGTTACACCATGTAACTCATAACTTTACCCATTCCTTATGCTCCATGGATTTTAACCTCCATGGAGTATCCATGGGTCACCCCATGGACTTAGTCCAACATAAGGAATCTTGGATCACAAGCCCACATATATAAGAATGAATGATTTACACAATCAACCCATATATTTAATTAGTCTCCTTTTGATCACTTAATTAATTCCAAATTAATTCTTGATCAATACTAATTAAATAACCTTATTAATATATTAGAACTTATAATATATTAATAAACCTTAAGTGTTATTTCTCTCATTATCGACTATCCAAGTGCATGATGCCATGCAACCCAAATGGACCATGCCGGGTCGTGTCAAGTCTTATCAATTATAGTTATGGACTTAGACATTAATCCAACAGTCTCCCACTTGGATAAGTCTAAAACTATTATTGCGTATGACTTCAAGAATCGACTGACAATCGTAGCTCTCAAAAGCTTCTGTCGAACTCTGACCTTGTTGATGAACTCTGACCTTTGTCAATGACTTGTCCATTAGATAAGGGATCATATATTCTCCATTCTAGATATCATATGGACTGAGACATGGATTAAAATATTCTCTCTGTCCATTTATTGTTTCCCGATTTCCGATTCATGATGACTGACTGATTGAACAGATCAAATCAGTCCTGGCTTGGCCAAGCACTCACATGTATCATCAATAAATCATCGAGGGGCCCACATATATCGCTTTTATCCCGAAGGTAAAAGGAATGGATAAACTTCGACTCATATGGCTTGTTCTATTGCTTGTTGCATCATACACAAAAGCACGTTTTATAACATTGAGTTACCGAATGCGTTTTCGTGCAATCAATGTACAATCAACTCATAGTAACAACTCATATCTCTAGGTTTGAAGAATATAAGACATTATCATCTCATGATCACTCGTGATAAAATCCATGAAGTGATTCCAATGAGCGCGAGTTGAATCCAATACTGAGAACTTATGAGCACTCATGAGTGTTGTAGCACAACTTTGTCCACCAACTTGGACCTCTACAAGCCAACCCATGACAGTCTTGATTCATATCTACTTCCAACATATTACTGACTGTGGATGGTTTGAATAACTTAGTCATTCCGGAAGAATAACCTAGTTTATTCTGGAAGTCAAAACATGCAAAATGAAACACAAGAATAATTGAATCTAATATGGTATCAAAACCTATGAACATAAATAAAACACCTTTTATTTATCACCGTATGATTACACATTATTCATTGCATACTGTTTCAGCTATCAACTTTTATTCTTGAATTAAAACAATAGTTGTCCCATGCTCTGAGCATGTACACTATGTTTTTCTAAACAATATCTTTGCCATACACCAAGTATGCACTCTATGTTTGTCTATGATCCTTACTTTGTGAAATAAACCAACTGACCAAACTTTCAGTGATTCTAATTTCACACTCCCGAATTCTTATGGCAAATGCAGGAATTCCAAATTCATGCCATTTTACCGAAATCTGTTAGATTCTCAACTTATATGAAATGATTCTCTTGTAATGATTATGCACAAAGTCACAAAGACTTGACAACAAACATTACAGAGCATTCCAAAGGAGATCAACTCCTTGTAAACATCCTTCTTGCATTAAGTTTCTTAATCTTACACAGATTTATTGAACAACTTCCACCAATGGGATCATTTCCACATTCCCCTTTTGACTATCACTTCTGAACAAGAGTTGCCTTTTTTCAGAATATGTCAATATGGTCCTTCCAACAATTAACACTATACTTCCAACTGTCCTTGAGCAACAAATCTTTGGTAAACCTTAGATTGTCCTCGACAATTGCTTAATCATTTTAGTCATATCCAATTCTAGACTTTTCCCTCTTAATGCCCCAAGCATTTGGAAAATCTTAAAAAGGATGAATATAGCACATGTAATCGATCCTATATCCGAAGCATATGGGACAAGATTAATGATGTCTCACATAAAGACTAAACCAATCTTTTGCTATAATAATTCCATTTCTATTTGCCAAGTTCTCATAATTCAGATTATGAAAAGGGATGCCGTAATCATAATCAAATTTTAGAACGCAAATAATGAACCCATATATAGAATTTCCTTATGTTGAGCCATTCGAACATGAAATTCATATATATTCTTGACTAAATTTGATTAAAATCTCAATCTAAGATTTTAGAATTGAAATGAAGTATAATTTCCTCTCCCTTAATTATAGCAAAACAACTTTTTCAACCCCTGCAACCTCAAGAATTGAAACTTTTGTTTTCTATAATTAACATTGCTAACTTGCAATACTTATCATAATTATCATGCTCCCACTAACATGATGATTATTAGCATAACATTTATGCTCCCACTAGCTTTGATATGTACTCAGAAATCAACTGGACTTCTAGAAATCAATACTTTATTGACTTTCTTACCAAAGTTCAGATTTCTGATACTAGATTGCTTTGATAAAACTTTATCAAAATCATACACCTTTCATTAGATAGCTCACAGGTGTGTCTAAACAATTTTAAGAACTATGAAAAAGGATGCCGTAATCATAGTCTCAATTGTTTAGACCTTTACCACTTCTCACAAGTCCAGGTTAGTGTGCCGGTTAACCACACACGCTCCACTAACGACTTTGAGAATGCAAATATCACAATTGCTATCTAGTTAAAATCTACTTAGAGAAAGTGTTTCCTCACCATCATTTTCATGAATCAGAGAGAAACCTTGTGACACTTAGATTTAATGGTGTATGTGTTCTTATCCATGTGAATTGTCAAAACCATAGTCACAAGACAAGGATAATGACAAATCCAAATTCATATGGACTGAACTCAATCTTAATTTCTTGCAACTTGGCAGCTCAAGGGCCTGTCATTGCTTCCAAGTTGTTGTGCAACCAATTGAGAACTCTAAGAACTCATATGCAAAGCCAACTTTAACTGGAATGAGCACAAAATATGTCAACACGATAGGTTATAAACCTCAAGTCGTGTGGTAGTGATAGACTTACAGGTTTTTATTCTTGATTATCCATTCAGGATCTTTAAGACTCCCACTATCCTCTTGACACATAAGACTCATTTGTCAAATATTCAAGAGATAGTTTGGATTCTTTATCAAGACAAACACTTTACACAATTGGCCTTAGTTGGTCTTTGTTTTATCCAAAACATCACAACTTACCAATTTCAAATGTACAAGAGTAGGAAACTTTTACTCTTACATTTGATAAGTGTTTTTGAACCTTCTTTAAGACATGTCACTCAAGTTACAATCTTGGAGTATGATTCTAAGAATTGTTTTGGAATGAAATATGACTCATCTTCTTGATTTAACCACTTCAACAATTCATAGCTCCTCTTCTTAGCTATCAGAATGCACTTAGAGGATGAATTGCGATAAGGTCTCTTAATCATTAAGATGATCATATGACATGATTCTAAAGTACTCTCCCATCTTTTCAGATTCGAGAAACTTTTATCCTTCTGCCTAATTTGATTCTTCTTATTCGGTCTGCCATACATTGGAACCTTTTCCAATGTCTTAGAATTACACTTAAGCTTGTAAGTATAACCATATTTACTGAGCTTTAGTAAATTATGACAAATAATCTTATCGATCTTTTGTGGTGGACTTGACCAGTGCACAAGAATGTGTACTCGATCCCTTAGTCTTTCACTAGACTCACATATACATGTGAACACGGAACTAGTCTTAATTTTCCAAAGATGAAAAATTCTCATTCATCATGCTATACAACTTGCATGATTCCAAGTTTCGGTCCAATTGAAACTTGGGTGATGAGGATCTTTCCTTATTTGGTAAATTTAAACATTACCACAAATGATAGAATCAATTTCATATATCCACTCTTGCTATTAATGGAATCGTATAAGCAACAATTTTTTTCCTCAAATGCCATTGTAAGGATATTTTAAAATAAATAAAATCATCATTTTTCCTTTTATTTTAAAACGTTGCGGAAAAACTATCCTTACAATGCAAAAGAGCATGAAAACTTTGTTGTTATCTATTCCTAAGTAATATATCATAATGTAACGCCTGTGTTTCCGGGCTTGCCATATTTAGCAATATAATAGTCTAGGTTAACCTTTGTAACCCGTTTTGAAATAATAAGAATGTATTATTTGAGTATTATGTGTTTTGTGCTTAATTGCTTAATTATGTGGTCTGATTAATTAAGAATAAAAAAATAAGCGTCAAAATTTAAGTGTAAAATAAACTTAATATCTTTGGTTAATGTTGTAGTAGTCGGAACGAGGTTTCCGAATATATATAGAACGCCCAAATCTGACTTCGTATGAGGAAGTTATGATTTATCGAAGTTCCGGCTTAGCGGTATACAGCCTGAAATACTCGAATTGAGATCGAGCGGTTGTTAGCCGAAGCAATCTAAATGAGAATCGAAGATCTCGTTGTTGGTATCGAAGCGATAAAAAGTTAGGCGAGAACGGACGTCAAACGAAGAAGTTATGAATTTATAACGAAAGTTTCTGTCGCGGCCTATTAAAATAATTAATAAAAATAAAGTCAAAATTAGCCGACGGAGTCTAAACGAAATTCGTAGAGCGTAGTCTCACCTTCGCGTGGATATAAAGAACGTCGAAAACGGAGTTCGTATGAAGAAGTTATGAATTTCCGAAGTTTATTAATCATTTTGTATTTATTTTTAATTCAAAATTCGGAAGTATTATCCGAACGAGTCATTGATCTGATCCGAGGTACGCGCCGCGTACTCCGAGGGTGTCGACATCGCAGCAAGTGGCTTCGGATGACGCATGCGCTTACGAACATTGGAGCAGTACGCGCTGCGTACAGGCGTACGCCCCGCGTAATTGAGGCTTCCAGCCTCTATATAAAGGATCCGAAGACAGCCTCATTTCTTGTTCATTTTCTTCTCTTCTCTCTAGTCTTTTGCATCGTTTTTCGTGCCGAAGCTACCCCGAAGCCCCGGTATTATACTCTAGCCCCGAGGCAAGTCCCGAGATCCCGAAGATCCCGAGAAGTGCGGTTCCCGAGTCGAAGCTCTGCCCGCGAGAAGTTTGATTTTTGAAGAGATCTTCCAGATCTGCTGTGGATTACTACTTCTGCAAGTCGTAGTGCTGTCCGATCGTCTTCTGATCAAGTGAGTGTGTAGTTATTTCTTCTAATACAATAATATGAAGTATTTTATATAAAAATACGTGCTATGTGTATATATTTGGTTGTGTTATGTGTGAATGAGTATTCACTCTCTTCTATCTTATAGATCTGCTTATTTCTTTATGAGATATGTGTTATGTGTGTGTGTGCCTCGTCTGTTATGTGATATACGTGTTGATTCAAGCATGCTATACAGGTTTTCTTTAAACTATGTATACAAATATATATTTTTATCTACTAATATGTTGGGTAGAACATGGGTAGATAGTTGGTGTGTAATAAACAGATGAGAGGCCTCGATGTTGTTGTTGTTGTTGTTGATCTAGTTATTCAGCGGAGTATGGATAACGACCACGGACTCTTTCTAGACAGTCCAGTGGAACGCTAGCAGGTTCATAACCTGTAGGTGTTGTGAACGATGTGTTCACCGGTGTACTCTATCCCCCTCATGGTTGCCTTTAGGATATCTATTGTTGAGGAAACCCCTTCGCAGTGATGTCCGTCCCGATGAAAATCCTAGATTAGGTCCCTTGAGATAGTTGTTGTTTTAGGGACGTAAAGTGAGGATAACGGGAATGGGTAATCGGGATAGTGATTGGTTGTTGAAATTAAATATAACTTATTTATTGTGGGTTGAAAACCCTATATGCTCACCAGGCTCCCAAGCCTGACCCACTCAGTTTTATTTGTATTACAGGAAGTGGCACAAGGGCGTAAGATGGATGGATCATCTTGTTGTTTTGTTTACAAGTTTGTATATGTATATATTTGTTGAATGACTTGTAATGTTTATCGTTTATGCTTTATGGTCTGTATCAGAACATGACATCCCGAGTTTTGATTATATAATGAAATGCATCTCTTGATGAAATGCTTTGATAAATATTATTTTATCATGTTTTGTTTTGGGAACAAATTCCGCAACTCTTTCAAATCAAAAGGATTTACTCTGAAAATATTTAAAAGCATAAATGAAAATCGGTCTTTTCTGGACGAGATTTTGGGGATGTCACACATAACTCCTAAGAAGTAGCTTAAGAAGCCGATCTTCAAACTATGCGATAGAAATCCATCTACGCGATCAGATTCAAAATATTCTTTCTTTAAGTTTCTTCACTTTTCTTTGATTCTTAAAACATCAACATGTGACCCAGTCACATCATGTATCAAGAATCTCAGAATAGAAACTTAGCAGAGTTAGATAGTGGACTTTACCTGAAGTAGATTCGAACTTATTGACTTTAACATCCTTAGGTAAAATTTGGCAGCTTCGCAACTAATGCCCCTTCCTTTGGCAATATAAACATATGGACCCTTGGGTAATGGTACCGGTACTATCATAGACTTAGTTTTTCTCTTTACCATTTGGTCAACCGAGTTGACTATGGCCGATCCCTTTCCATTGGGAAGAGAATGCTTTTTCTGGATTTCCAGTGTCTTCATTGTCAATGTCCATAAAGTTTTTAGGAAGTTGATCTTAGCAAATAGATAAGATCATTAAGGGTCTTGTCATAGTTTGTTTCATAGGGGTCCCAAAGGAACTCACTATGTGACTTAGAAAGTGATTGATCATCCAACTTTCTCAAGACTTTGACACCCAACTCTCCCGGCTTGTCAATACGTGACTTCATCTCCAAGATGTGATCACACCTAGACCTTGCTTTTCCAATAGGGCTTGAGTGACCTTGAACTTTGTGGGTTAGGGAGAATAATTGGAGGAGGTGGAGGAAGTGAAGTTCCAAGAGATTTGGGAGGATCATAGATGTCTGAACTAGACATCTGTTGGGTGACATTCAAGATAGATGATTAAAAGTCCTTAATATAACACCCAATATGAAATATTAAGGCTAGGACCCTACAAACTATTTTATAACTTGGAAGAGGGATGCCGTAATCCAAGCTATAAAATATTTGAAGGTAGGTGAATGACGATTCACCAATTTCCACCAAGATAAACAAAATGTATTATTAGGTTTTAATTGGTTTTTTGAAACTCCTAGATTCTTTTGAGATTCATTGAACTATTCAATGACATGTTTCAATCTCGAGTGTGCCCTTCAGGTTTTGTGACTGGGATGCCGAGGATCACAAAACAAGGTGTGAAGTAACCATGCAAATATACTTGGTACCCTTAATTATTTACCCCTTAATCGATGTGCCGGTTAACCACACACGCTCCACCGATACTATGATAAATATTAAGTTACCCTTTGCCTACCTTGTTAAGTCCAGGTTAGTGTGCCGGTTAACCACACATGCTCCACTAACGACTTAAGCAAAGTGCAAAGTGTAATTTCATGGGTTAGCACCAAATTCACATTTTCCTAAGTAACTAAGATTGGGTATTAATAAAAAGGTTTAGTTACTTAGTATTTATCATTAATACTTTTAATGAAGGGAGAATTCTAGTCCTTGTCCTACCCGTTCGGCTAACGACCCTCCATCAGTCAAGGAAGCGGTGGGTGAGAGTGGACACCCATTAAACTGCCATTTTATAGGCAGTAACCTTATACCCCCTTATAGACCGGCTTCGTGAATGATGCCTACTAACGGTAAGACTGACTTTACTCTTATACATATATATAAATATTATTAACTTATAATACTATAAAGTATAAGGGTTGATTTGAACATTTAAAATTCTAAGGGCTAACTTGGAATTAAAGTATTCATAAGTGAAAACTTTTTCAAATTCCAAAACTTGAGGGCAAGTTTTGAAACTATTCAAAACTAATTAATTCCATAACTTATGTGTTTAAAGTAGTTTTAATTAAAAGACTCTTCAAGTTCCATAACTTGAGGAAAAATTATGGAAGACTTTAAACTAATAAAAGAACATAACTTTTCTTTATTTTGTAACTTATGGAATTAATTAAGGTTACATTTTATTACTTAATGAAGTGACTCTTGAACCTCCATAAGTTGAGGACAAGACTCTTCATTTTTTGTAACCATTGCCAACTTTTATAAGTTTTATGAAACTTAAATGTGACTTTTCATATAACTTGAGGACAAGTTACAAAAACACTTTTTAGAATCAACTCTTAGATTAATTTGGATTGAAAACACATAATCAATTAACTTTCCTATTAATCTAAGCAACTCATAAGAACAAGATAATTCAAATCAAACTTTTTCATGTAATTAGTCTAAACTTTAAACTAATACAAAACATGAATCTATTGACAATTATCTTTGAAATTGGATTAACATGAACATTACCACATCAAAAACAAGTTTATATGTCCAAAAACATCTCAGGGTAATGTTCCTAGTCTAATTCCAGCCAAAATAATCGAATATATGTTGTCTGGGGGTCCAACTCGTCGAGTGCACGAACCAACTCGACGAGTTGGATGCATTTTGTCTTGGACTCGGCGAGTCTGCTGAGCAGACAGCATAAAAACTCGATTTTTCATCCAATTTTGCTAGTATAACAAGAAAACAAGCCTAGGCTCTGATACTACTGTTGGATTTTGAGCATTCTAACACTCCTAAGTGTACATGCAACCCTAAATACCTTGGATCTATGTTTTCTCTATTATACATGCAAATATGAACTTTCCAAGGTATTCATCCTAACTAGCATAATAACATTGATTCATATGAATATATTAAGTTAGAATTACATACCTCTTTGATGTAGAAAGTCTTCATGAAGCTTGAGTGCCTAGTGTCCCAAGTGTGACACCTCAAATGGTTCACACAACACCAAATACATATGGAATGACTTGAGAGAAATTGGAACACTCCTTGAAATCGTCTAGCCCTCATACACACACTAGTGCACGATTTCTTGAGCCATGGGATTCTTTTATATGGTGGCTATTAGGGTTACACCATGTAACTCATAACTTTACCCATTCCTTATGCTCCATGGATTTTAACCTCCATGGAGTATCCATGGGTCACCCCATGGACTTAGCCCAACATAAGGAATCTTGGATCACAAGCCCACATATATAAGAATGAATGATTTACACAATCAACCCATATATTTAATTAGTCTCCTTTTGATCACTTAATTAATTCCAAATTAATTCTTGATCAATACTAATTAAATAACCTTATTAATATATTAGAATTTATAATATATTAATAAACCTTAAGTGTTATTTCTCTCATTATAGTCTATCCAAGTGAATGATGCCATGCAACCCAAATGGACCATGCCGGGTCGGGTCAAGTCTTACCAATTATAGTTATGGACTTAGACATTAATCCAACAATTAAGACCCCAGGCTTAGAGTGAAATTGAGCATAAATCAAAGTTTTGGCTTGCTGGCCCAGGCATGACACAATATGGTAGGATTTGGACCATAGTCTGACATGTCACTTAAAGGAGAAACCCACCCGAATGGCTATCACGACGTGGTAAAGAGATTACGACAGCGTGGTGAACGTTGCAGCCCAAGACCACGAAAATTAGGGTTTTTCCATATTTAAAGGCTTAAACTCATGGATTGGGGAATCCTCTTCAACCCCCATCCCCCAAATCGAAACCCTAGCCTCCATGCATGATTGTGAGCTTGTTTGCTTGATAAAGAGCTTATTCTTTGGGTTTTAGTAAATATTGAGGAAGAAGGGACTTTATATTGGTGCAAGGGAACAATGAGCTAGCTTAGATCCATCATTTTCTTTAGATTTCTGAGTTATCTGGTATAAATTTCATACCTTGACTTTTGTTCTTCTAGATGCAAGTTTAAGCTCATTATGGTTGATGCTGGTCCCTTTCATGGATGTTCTTGGAGTTGAGGAACTCTAGAGCTTGTTATGGAACTTTCTAGGCATTTGGACTTCTGATAAGTGAGAAAAAGGTCCTTGCTTGGATTCTCTTGGACACATGCACAAAGTCTTAGCCCTTAGAGAGGTTAATGGACTTAGGATTCAAGTTCTTTCTTTGTAGTGATGTCTTATTAGATAAAGTTGGAAATTTTATCCATTAATTCATTGAGAAGGACCAGATATGAAGTTATGAGCCTTAAACTGAAAATATTAAGCTCTTAATGAAGAAATAACATCCTGATCGAAACCACGTTGTGGACAAGGGTTTGCTAAGACGTGGTGGTGCTCTATAATTCAACTGTTTTGTCTGGACATGACCAAGACGTGGTGGCCATTGACTTGTTGACCATTGAATTTGGCTAGTTAACCTGGGGTCAAGCTTAAAGGATTTGCGTTGTTGATTGAGGTTTGATATTTATTTGGTGATAGTCGATTCACGGTTTTGATAAGTGCAAGGAGAGGAGTGGGTTGATGTGTTCCTCCAGTTCTGTGATTCATATAAGTTTCCTCACTTTACTATGTGTTACGATGTATATCCTTGCATAATTGGTTATAAATGGGTGTGATATGCTGGTTAGAGTAGCCGAAGGTCAGTGGTCATCAGATTGAGTGTCTTAGGGGTTGTATGTAGTCATGTAAGATAGCTTGAGAACTCTTGATCTAGGCTTTCTTTCCTGTTCCTTGTTTGGTTGTGGATTTAGAATATGATCACCTGTTAGACTTTCTATGCTAACTTTGATTATATACAACTATACATTCATTTGGTGATCTGCCAAATGTAGCGTGGTTTGCTGTATGAGACCTTGTATGTTGTAGTGAGCTGTTAGACAAGTAAACTACTGTAGATAATTGTCTGTGCTATTGGATTGTTGATTGTCTGTTTGTTATATATGTCGACATATCTTGTGGTTTGTTGAGATGATCCGTCTTTGTACAATAGGACAAGATACCTGGGCATGCTAGCGATGTGCTGAAGGCTAGGTGCATGCAAACTGTATGATGAAGGAGAGTGGGGCGGACCAGTCATGGACTGAAGGCCATTGTTTGTATGCTTGTATGTATTTTATGGTGTGTGATATCTGGGGGAAATCACTAAGGTTTGACTTACATTTATGGATTAAATATTTCAGGTACTTCAGATGATCACGGGAAGGTGAAGGTGTGATTGTACACCCATTGGCAACTACCATAATTTGTGATTTCACACTTATGACCATACTTAGATTTTGGAATGTAAACTTTTGGAACAAATGGTTTTTATGATATTACTTAATAAATGGTTCCTTTTAGATCAAATTAAACTTGAAAATTTTGTTGTGAAAATTAGGGCGTTACAATTTCCCACTCTCCAACTCTAGAGAGACCTTACGAGAGAAGCCCTAGTCTCCGTCAAATGTTTTGAGCCTACTTTATCTTCTTGATTCACTTTTTTTTTCCATTTTTGAGTGTTCTTGGTACGTGATTCAAGAAAGTAAGTGCAAGGAAGCAATAAGACTAAAGATTCCAAACTTCTATACACGTATGGACCTTTATAAGTGTCAAAGACACTTGCTTTTTAAGGTTTCACCCATAGATATATGAGTGCGATGCGTTTTTAGAGATTTCTAGTAAGTTTTGATCCCTTTGGTGTCTTTTCCATGGAGTTTGTAGAACTATAAAGCTTGGAATTTTTTATTGTTGGATTAGGTGTCTAAACCCATAACTATAACTGGTATGTACTTGAACTGAAAGCAACACAGTCCTTTTAGGTTGCCTTCAAACCTAGCAACTGGACAAGGAAATTATGAAAAGAGAGAGATTAATTTATTATAAGATTAATAAATTAATATAAATCATTTATTAATATGTTATGGAAATAATATATTAATTAGAAATCATAATATTTAATTAATAGTTAGCCAGAAATTAACTGGAATTGGTTTTGGGGTTAATTGTATTAATTATAAAGTACAGGGACTAGTTTGCAATTACTGAATAGTTGGAAGGAATGTTCAGGAACCTCCTTGGAGGACTTGGACAAAATCTATAGGGGAAATCCTAATGATTTTTTCCAAGGGCCTTAGATAAGGCTTCTGGATAAGCTTGCGCCCTAAGTAAAGGAACATTAGGGTTTTCCCTTAAACCCTAGCTTCCTCAACTATAAAAGGAACCTCCTGTCTCCTGAGTTTCGTCCATCCCTACACCTGGAGAAACCCTGGCTGGATATTGCGTACTACTTTCTCTCTTTATACTTTCCTTCTTGCTAGATCTTGGGTGTGACTCCATTAGAGGCATTACAATTGTGGTGCTAGGCTTCCAAGAAGATCAAGATCTAAGGATTGCTAATTGTTTACTATAACAATTGAAAGCTATGTGATTCTAAAACCCTAACTTGTTATTTTCGAAAATAGCCTTTTCCCTTTGGGTTCTTGTTTTGCAATTCAAAGTTATATGTTCAATAGTTAAAACATAGATCCAAAGTAGGTTGCAAATGAACTTAGAAATTGTTTTCTAGTTTATTTGTTTTACCTAAACCCATAAGTAGTATCAGAGACATTGGTTTTTTTACATTGAATTACCATAATAGTTGAATTGCAAATTAAGGTTTATAGCTATTAAACTCTAAAGGCCAAAGTTTTCATTTTTATGGTTTTGGTTTGAGGAGTTTTCGAAAAATCCCCTAGCCTCCATAAACCCTAATCGAAATCAGGGTTAGGGTTTTGAAAAACCCTAGCTTCCCTCCCTTGATTTCGAAATTACCTTAAGGTTTTAGGGTTCCTTGTTTGGATAAGTGTTGCTTAATTGGATTAATTGGATAATTATCATATACCCTACATTTTCGAAATCTAGAGGGTTTGGGATTAGGATTAAATTAATTGTTTAATTTAATTAGATAATCATTCCAAGATTTTATAAATTAATTAAAAGTTAATTAATAGATAATTACTAAATCTAAGTTTTGGTTTATTTTGAATTTAAAATTAATTGCCTTATATATATATATATATATATATATATATATATATATATATATATATATAATTAAAAGTTAAATATTATATATGTATAAGAATTGGTCATTCGAATTGCTAGTATGCCTCATTCACGAAGCTAGTCTATAAGGGGGTATAAGAAAACTGCCTATAAAATGGTAGTTGAATCGGTGTCCACTCTCACCCACCGCATCCTTGATTAGTGGAGGTTGTTAGCAGAACGAATTTGATAGGACAAATTAATCTCATTAAAAGTATAATGTTATTAATAAAGTACTAGAACATTACTTTACAAAATCCCAACTCTAGTTACTTTAGGAAAAATATGAATAGTATGCTAAGCCATGAAATTGCACATTAAGCTTTATAAGTCGTTAGTGGAGCACGTGTGGTTAACTGACACACTAATTAGGACTAATAAAGAGTCGTAATGGGTATCTCATGATTATCATTGTTGATGGAGCATGTGTGTTTTACCGGCACATCAATAGATAATGATAAAGACAATGAGGTTACCAAGCATATTTTCATGGTTATTCACATCTTTTTTGTGATCCTCAGCATCCCAGTTACAAATAGAAGAGCATAATCCGAGATTAATACATGTAATTGAATAGTTTCAATGTATCTCAAAAGAATTAGGAATTTCACTTCATTTCGTTTTGTCTTATGGAGGAATTAGTGAATCATCATTCACTTATCTTTATGAAATTCACACTTGGATCTCGGCATCCTATTTCTAAGCTGTGAACCCTCATAGTTGGAACTTTACCTTAATATTATATCTTTGGGCTATTACATTGAGATATCCTGAAATCTAACTAAAACCATCTTCTTTTGCAGATGTCTACTTCTGGAAACACTTATACTTCATCATTCTCCAACCACAATGTAACATCCCAGAATTTAAGGCCAACAATTTCATTTTAAATTAAACAATTATAAAACCATTTTCCTGAAAACAACCATATCACATAATTAAAGTATCAGTAGTCAAAACATGTCATGATAAAACAATATCAAAGTGTAAATCCCAAGAATCTCATGTGCGGAAATCCTGGTGTGATGCAATGCAGTCATGTCGACTCCTTTCCCTTTGAAGAGGAAGTACCTGAAACCAAAATTGAAAATTGTAAGCACAAAGCTTAGTGTGTTCCCCCATTATACCACATACCATACAATACACATACTGCCTAGCATATCCAGGTGTTGGCCTACCCCTTCGGTCTCTTTCAACCGGTAACCACCTAGCATATCTGGGTGCTGGCCTACCCCTTCGGTCTCTTTCAACCGGTAACTACCTATCATATCTGGGTGCTGGCCTACCCCTTCAGTCTCTTTCAACCGGTAATTGGGGACTATTTCACCATTACCACTACCACATAATACCCTAGCATATACATATAAATCACATATTGCCTAGCATATCCGGGTGTTGGCCTCCCCTTCGGTCTCTTTCAACCGGTATAGGGTCTATCTTACCCTTCTTACCACTATCGCATATTAACATAACATACTAGCACTTAAAGAATAATAGATAGTGGCATACCAGACAATTATCACAAAGACAATCATCACAATTATAATCAAATACTAGTGGGCCGGCATTGGTGCCTTCGACCCACTCCTACTGGAAGGTAACTCACCTCGATAACTGGGAAGTGGGAATAGCTGCAAAGACTCCTGCTCTGAAATCAACCCCTCTCAGACTCTTACAAATAAACATTTTATTTAGTTATCCCTCCGTACTCATGACCCCTTAAGGGTCTACTTTGGTCAAAGTTAAATTCAAAGTCAATACTCTGGTCAAAGTCAACCTTCCGGGTTGACTCAACTCGCCGAGTTGACCCATCAACTTGCCGAGTTCCATAATCCATAAAACACAGGAAATCGCGATCCAACTCGTCGAGTTCTTTCATGAACTCGTCGAGTTCCTCCTTATAACAGAGTTGAGACTTTTCAACACAAATCATCGAGTTCCTCCTTGAACTCATCGATTTCTTCAGTCTTTAAAACCCAAAAACCATGGACAACTTGCTGAGTCATCTCTTAGACTCGCCGAGTTTTCTCAGTAAACAGAAAAGGTCGGGAGACCACTATCCAACTCGCCGAGTTGGATGAACAACTCGTCAAGTTCTCTTAGTCTAAATCCATTCAGTCACTTCTAATCGAGTTCAATGTTTCCAAACCATAGATCTGGTCCCCTAGGGCTGATATATCACGTAAAGTTCCTATCTTTTCTTGCATGTATGGACTACTTGGCTCAAGAAGGCCAAAAGGATGGTTCATAATTTGCATGGGACCTTCATGGCCATAAAGTTGGCACCTTTATGCCATGAAGTCCCTTAAAGGCCCTAGATCTGAAGGGTTTTCCCATATTGGACGTCCAAGTCCCAAAGACTAGCATTCTTGGATCAAAACATGGAAAAATCACTCTAAAACTAGATCTAAACATTAAATAGACAAGATAGGAGCTTTATACCTCTAATAAACCAGAAATGGAGCTCAACTTATGGATCTAATCTTCTCCTTCACGTCCTTGCTCCTTCTTCAAGAATCATCTTCTTCAAATTCACAAAGAATGGACAAAAATGGCTCAAAACACTCAAAAATGAATTAGGGTTTCGTGGCTAGGGTTTGGGATGAGGGAGGCTATAAATGAGGCTAACCTTTGGAGGTTAAGGTGTTTAAATAGGGTGCTAAACCCTGAAAATTAGGGTTTCACTCTGGCAGCCCTACTCGTTGAGTTGAGGCTCTCAACTCGTCGAGTAGATTTTAAATCCCACGTCCAAATTCCATTCCTACTTGACGAGTTTGGGGCCTCCAACTCGTCGAGTTCCTGTACAAAAATGAATAAATATGATTTAAAATACATACCAGGAACCGGTCGTGACACACAACTTCTCTTTTCTCTCCATTTGCTCCAAAGTCGTTATGGATGGCTCAAACTATAATGATTGGATGCATAACATCAAAATGACGCTTCGATTTGAGGACAAAGAATATGTCCTTGAAAAGGAACTCAAAGAGATTGATGAAACCAAAGCCACTCACGAAGAATATGCTATCTACAAAAAACACTATGAAGATGCAACCAAAGTGGCTTGCATCATGGTCACAACCATGTCTCCAGAACTGCAGAGGTACTATGAGGACTACTGGCCTTTTGAGATGAACAAGGACCTTATGGAAAAGTACTATAAGCGAGCTCGTCAAGAAAAGTTTGAGGTAGTCAAGTCACTCATGGCTTGCAGAATGAAGGAAGGGGATGTGGTTGTTAGTCATGTGCAAATAATGCAATGCTACATAGAGTGTTTGGTGAAGCTCAACATGCATTTTGATGAGGAATTAGCCGTTGACATGGTCTTGAACTCATTACCCGATTGTTATGGTCAGTTCATCCTAACTTACCTTTTGAACAACACCGAGCATACATTGGCCCAATTGCACAACTTGTTACAGACAATTGTGGCATGGATGAAGGGTAAAAGTATAGCCTCCACTCCTTCTAGTGCCCCATATTAGCTATTGGACAGGGAAATGGGGAAAAGAGGAAAGGTCCTCCTAAGCAAAATTGGAAGGGAAAGGCCCAAGATGGGTCATCTAGCAGTGGCCCAAAGGCCAAGCCCAATGCTTTCATTCCCCATGTTTCCGACCCAAAAGATGCTGATTGCTTTTATTACAATGACAAGGGGAACTGGAAACAAAGCTGCCCGAAGTATCTGCAGGACATCAAGGATGACAAGGTGAAGCCATCTTCAGCAAGTATTTATACTATTTCCTCTAATAACTAATTATCTTCTCGTTCTTGGGTCCTTGATACAGGATGTGGTTTTCACATTTGTTCTGATTTGCAGGGGCTAAAAGAAAATGAGAAGGTGGAGCGAGGGAGGATAAACTTGATCATGGGAAACAAAAAGTCTTCACCAGTAACCAAGATCGGAGTTTATCAACTTTTGCTTAATAATGATGTTAGATTAGATTTATTGAATTGTTGCTATTCGTCAGAAATGACGTGAAACATTATTTCATTTCATGCATTATTCAAACAAGGTTTCAAGTATTCTTTTAATAAATTGAATGGTTCAATTTCTGTTTATAAGAATGACATTTTTGTGTTTGAAGCTTTACCTTGTGATGGTGTGTATGAAACAATTACTTGTGTTGATAGCTTAGGTAATAATGTGTTTAATATTGACTTGTCTAATAGTGTAGACAAGGCATGCTTGTGGCATTGTCGTCTTGGACACACGAACAAGAAATGGATAACCCAACTCCAAAAGGATGGAGTGTTAGAATCATTTGACCTAAAATCAGATGATATGTGTGAATCTTGTCTTTTGGGAAAGATGAAAAAATCACCTTTCATAGGATCATGTGAAAGAGGTGAAGGTTTGTTAGATCTCATATATATTAACATGTGTGGACCCTTCAGATCAACCGCAAGGGACACTAATCGATTCTATGTGACTTTCACCAATGATTATAGCAAATATGACTATATCTACTTAATCAAGCATAAGTCAGGAACCTTTGAGAAGTTCAAGGAGTTAAACATGAAGTCGAGAATCAATTAGGCGGGAAGATAAAGATACTTAGATCCGATAGAGGCGGAGAGTATATTAGTATCGAGTTCAATGACTATCTAAAGGAATGTGTAATAGTTTCACAATTAACTCCTCCTAGGACACCACAGTTAAATGGTGTGGCTGAGAGGCGTAATTGAACCTTGTTAGACATGGTTCGTTCTGTGATGAGTTGTGATTTAATTCCTATTCATTTATGGGGGTATGCCTTAGAGACAGCCGCCCACATCCTCAATCTTGTCCCTACAAAGAAGGTTGCTAAAACACGTCACAAGATGTGGACGGGGAAAGTTCCCTCGTTAGCATATATTAAAGTCTGGGGTTGTGAAGCTTTCGTAAGACGAGAGACTCATGACAAGCTAGCAGCTAGAAGTGAGAAATATGTTTTCATTGGTTACCCAAAACAATATTTGGATATTTGTTCTATAGACCTAGTGAAAACGTGTTCTTTGTAGCACGAAGAGGAGTCTTTCTAGAAAGAGAGCTCATATTCAAAGAGGATAGTGGGAGTACCATTGACCTTGAAGAAATTCAAGAGTTAGCCAATGAAGGAACCTTAGACGACACTAGCATTAAACCAGATGAAACAGTTCCTGTTGCACCAGTAGATAATTCAATACCTCTTCGGAGATCCACTAGGGTTAGTGTGCCACCTGAGTTATGTGGTTTCCATATTACTTCAGATGGTGACACATTTATCAGTGATAGGACACTGGTGAATCTGGATGAACCAACTAACTACAAGGAAGCAATGGTAGGCCTAGAAGCTTCCAAGTGGAAAAAAGGCAATAGACAGCGAGATAAAGTCCATGTATGACAACCAAGTTTGGAATTTGGTTGATGAAGTCCAATTAGTCTCTTCTTTCTATCTCTCAATGTTCCAACCTTGAAATATGTTAAATCTTGGCTTGGAAAGTGTTTTTCCATGAAAGACCTTGGAGAAGCTGCCTATATTCTTGGGATTAGAATATTGAGTGTGACAACCCCAAATTTAATTCCGTTAAAAGTCCCATTTTGACTAACGTAAAGTGTCACTATACGTTATTTTACGTAATATTTGAAATCGTCAATATCCGAATATCTAAATTTAAGCATGGCTTGATATTATTATAAGAAATATAACTCGTATGCGTTAACCCCGTTTAACCTAATGGAGTTGTATTACCTTTTCAACCACTTCACCCGGGTAAAAAGTTTTAACCCAGTTAACTTTAAACATTGGGTAGCCGTGTATCGGGTGCGATTCCCGAGACATATGCAATGGGTGTGCACAACATTTGAACACTCATTTGCTACACACCCACTCTCTCTCTCTACTTTCTCTCTCTAGACTCGAAAACGACCCCGATTCCGCAAATTTCCGACTTCCAAACGTAAGTACTCACCCTCTATCTTATTCTAGTCATACTTCATTGAATTTTAGGGCCAAAATCATGGGAATCAAGGTCCAAAGAGGAGTTTACGGCCTAAGAAGCTCCTTAGGCCGTAAACCCCCAAATCCATGCCAAAGACCAAGTTTTTCCCTCTTGTATGTTAGTATACTAATTAAGGATTATAACTAGAAGGGTTTGGACATTAAAACACAAGAAAATGATGCTTGAAAAGGAGTTTACGGCCCAAGCTTGTGCTTAGGCCGTAAACACCTCAAACACCCCACAAATCCATGTTTAAGGCTCCAAAAACTCTTCTAGGGTGTTTAGTAATTTAGACTTGACAACAAGGAAGGCTTAAAGGCATTAAACATCATCATTTGAACATAAAAAGTGGAGTTTACGGCCAAGGCTAAGCTTGGGCCGTAAACACCCAAACTTTTGTGTCAAACAAGCCCCTAAACTACCCTAATGCATGAAAGGAATTTATCTAAGGCCTATGGAAGTGTGTTGTACCATTAAACACTTCATTTTGACACCAAATGAAGAGTTTACGGCCAAGGATGTTCTTGGGCCGTAAACTCCCCATAAATATGTGCCAAATTGTTCCAAACTCACTATAGGGCCTTCTAGGATTTTTCTAAGCCATTTGGGACCATGTTGTACAAGTAAAACCATCATCTTAAAGGACTTATAGGAGTTTACGGCCCAAGAACAAGTCTTGGCCGTAAACTCCCCAAAAATATCACAAAATATGATATTTAATCCTTCCCTCTTGGTCCAAAACACACACCACTAAATCAAGGAAGTGAGATAAGGCCTTAAACACACATTTTGGAGTGTCACAAGAGTTTACGGCCAAGCCTAGGGGGCTTACGGCCGTAAACTCCCAATGGGTGGCTTTTAGGCCATAGACTCTAAGAAAGTGAGCTCATGGACCCTCCCATAAATCATCCATGGCCTTGTATCACTCCCGGGGACCCTTTCTAGGCCTTAAAACCCCGAAAACGACACTAGAATGTCCAAATTCTATAATGAAAAGCATAAGATGATTAAATTCTTGTAAAATACATATTTCATATGACATTAGGGTCCTAAAAGGTGCTCAAGTGGTTATTTGGTACCAAACGCTCAATCGACACTATTACCCGATTTACCCGATTCACCCGATTTCCGCGATTTCAGGTGAGTTCATACCCCTTGAACCTTTCAAGTGTTTTACATGTTTTAGGGGGGAGATACAAGTTGCTTATAAATGTTTATGTAAAGTTTTACAGAATGATTTCCGAGTTACAAGGATTAATCACATGTGATTCACTACTCTTAGTTCAAATCACATGTGATTTGCCCCTATGCCTTAAAAACGAGTTTTACCCTTTTAAAACTATTTTTAAACAGTGAATCAGAATTTAAATGTTATTTTGGAAAAATACTTTTATTTGGTCAATTTGCTTATAAAATGTAACCACTCTGATATATTTATATAAATAAGACTTGAAGGACTTAGGACCGATATCTCACCTTATTTCCTGTTCTTGTTTGATTGTGGGCTTAGGGTAGTAGTTATCCGTCCGACTGTCGTTGATTTCTTACTTATATAATCTGTATATCAGTATGGGATGCGAATATTACTGCTTTCACTTAATGCTAAAGTCACTAACGTGCTAAGAAACATCCCCACTAAGATAACCATAATAGGTATGGTTAGGGTCGCTACCGCTACTACTCGCTAAAGTTATTACTATCTACACTATAATACTCACTATTACTAGACGATATACTAGTAAGAGAATACACTATGATCAAAACTAAAAGATTACTACACTATAACAACAGAGAAAACACTAAACAAACAATAATACACTAACCCACTACGAAATACTCTATTCGCTACCACTACGCTCGGAGTTTTCCAGCAGGGAGACGACTCTACATGTATAGATCTATACGGGGCAGACGCTATTACATCCTGACTGTTAACTCAGTCCGCGCCGTACAGGCCCAGGGATGCCACTACTTCACTACACTGTGCATGACCGGGAAGGTCATGGGATTCTCTATTATCCTCACTATTGGCAATGTACAAGGAATACCCTACAACTACTCTAAAATACTACACTAAATGTTAAACCACATCCCGAAGTAAGTAAGTATCTATCACTAAAGGAAGCTCGCACCTCTATCATTGATCATGGGCTTAACCTATCCTATCATGTTTGTTATTTGGAGATTTGCCAATGTATTTTTACAAGATACTGTTTTCAAAGAAATAAAGAATGCATACTTTTCACAGATTGTCACTTACAATGTATTTCCTAGAAAATATGGGATTTTTCTAAGTTTCTACTACTTATGAACCTAAATGATACATTTTTAACACTAATGCTTTGTATACAAAAACTCACACTAAACTCTTATGAACTCACCAGCTTTATGCTGATAATCGTTTTCAAAATAACTTGTATCTTCAGGTCAAAGATAGACAGGTACAGACGCAGCATTTTTGGAGAAGGTGGAGCACACAAGACCCATCTCTTATTTTTGAATTACTTTTGAGTGATTGTTAAACATTACTACACACGCATGTAATTAAATTCACTATGTAATACTATGGTTGTATGTTTCTTGTTTCTACTATTATGCAATTGTGATGATACTGTTCACCACGTCATCCACCCCGAAACGTATTCCGCCGTTAGGGTTTTGGGGTGTGACATTGAGAGATGGAAAGAAGAGACTAACTGGACTTAGTCAGAGTATATACTTGGACAAGGTACTAAATAGGTTTAGTATGGAAAATTCCAAGAAGGGAGAGCTACTTATCCAAAGCAATACCAAATTAAGTAAGAGTCAATGTCCGAGTACGAATGAGGAAATAGCTGACATGAGTTGTGTACCTTATGCTTCCGCTGTCAGATCGATCATGTATGCTATGACATGTACTCTCCCTGATGTGCCTTTTATTTGAGTATGGTAAGCCGTTATCAGGTAATTTCGGGTAGAGCTCATTGGACAGTGGTTAAAAATATACACAAGTATTTGCGAAGGAAAAAGGACTGCGTTCTTGTACTTGGTGGCAATGATACTTTGAGAGTATATGGTCATAGTGATGCCAACTTTCAAATGGATAGAGACAACTTCCGTTCTCAATTTGGATGGGTATTTCTACTGAACGGAGGAGAAGTTACATGGAAATGTTCCAAGAAAGATATGGTGGCTGATTCTACTTTTGAATTAGAATACATAGCAGCGAGTGAAGCGTCGAAAAGAGTAGCTTGGTTGAGGAACTTCATCAGAGATCTCGGAGTTGTTCCAACCATCCAGGAGGCTATGAAACTGTTCTGAAATAATGAAGGAGTGGTTGCCTTAACAAAGGAACCCAAAGATCATGGTAAAAACAGACATATCGACAGAAAATACTGTTTCATCTGACATAGAGTAGAAGAAGGCCATCTTGTCGTAAATAGGGTATCATCTGAGGATAACCCAGCAAACCCCCTCACAAAAGGTCTGAGTAGGGTTAAGCATATTCAACATGCTCAGAGCATTGGACTGAGAGATGATATTAGTTTTAGTAGTTAGATTAATTTTATTCTGAAACTTGTAACAAAGTAAATGTAATTGACTTTTGGTGATTAAATAATAAAGTATTATTTATAAGTTTGTTTACTGCTTTTCGTCAATTGTTTATTATTGTGTTTCATATTTTGCATGTTTTACTTCCTGAATAATATGATTATTCAAACTCCACAATCGCTCGTACTTTTGGAAGTAAGTAGTGAATTAAGACTGTCATGAATTGGATTGCAGACTGTCTAAGGGAGTTAGACATAACAATAGAATTGCCATAATGTTCATGAGTACTCAGAAATGGAGATTTGAGTATTGGATAAACCCTTGCTCAGAGTATTACTTAATGGAATTCATAACAAGTAATACTGAGATGATAATATCTTATTATCTTGAAACGGAGAAATATGAGTTGTAATGGAGACACAGACCCCAGAAGGTACCAAATGAAAGGTACAACTGGTAAGGTCTAAAACAGTGAATACAGACCGCAGACAGTATCAAATGAAAGATACATCTTGCAAGGTCAAAACTGAGAATACAGACCGCGGACAGTATCAAATGAAAGATACATCTCGCAAGGTCAAAACAGAGGATACAGACCGCAGACAGTATCAAATGAAAGATACATCTCGCAAGGTCAAAACAGTGTGACTCTGAAATTGAGTTACCAGCATACAGTGTAAATTGCCGGTGAAATACCGTTACCTTAAGACCATGGATTATAAGGTAACCCGGGATACTCGTAACCATACTAACTGACACTAGAGTACCAGACGCCCTACGAGCGTCTTGAGAATATGACATTTGTCACCCCTTGGCTTGGTAGGCCGTGGAATGTAGCTAGCAGTCAGGGTGCGGGGGTGTCAATCCCGTATAGATCTATACACACAATGTCTGCTCTCCCTACAGGAGACTTTGGTTACCAACTAGACGATGGAGAAGGCCGTGTCCTGAAGATGCATCCCAAATAGTGGGTAGAGACTTCCAAATAGTGGGTTTCTAATGTAAGTGCTGAACTAGAGGTAGAGACTCATAACTGAACTGACTGAAGTAACCTATATGTCTATGCTTGTGTACATAATATATAACTAATGAATCAAACGACCTTCGGATGGACATCCGATCCCACAAGACCACATCCCAACGAAGAAAAGGAAATAGGGCGGACAAGCCTTCCTAAGCCCTTCAATCATTGCTTATATGCATCTAGACAATCACAGACATACATCTAACTACGCTCGAGTGTGTAACAAGTGGATTCATATCGTGAAGTATAAGTGTACAGTGTGGAATAACTGAATCGTGAAGTATAAGCATGCCAAAAGTAAGTGTATCACAAAGTGGAAACGACAACAAGTGAAGTAGGAGCGCATCGAGTTTAAGTGAAGTAGAAGCGATATCAAGTATAAGTGAAGTAGAAACGTATCACTAAGTAAGAGTGTGAAATAGTATAAGCGTCCAGCAGGTATATGTGTATCACGAAGTAGAAACGTTTTCAAGTATAAGTGTACCACGAAGTAGAAGCGACGACTGGTGAAGTAAGAGCGTCTATCAGGTATAAGTGACTACCAGTATAAGTGAAATAGAGGCAATAACAGGTATAAGCGCTTCAAGAAGTGAAAGCGTTACCAAGTAGGAGTATAAAATAAGTAAAAGCGAAGCAGCAGTAACTAACAAGTAAAAGTATACGTCGTGAAAGGGAACTTCGATGAAAGCCTTGGGAAAAACCTTTATACTCAGGGAAAATCACATTTGGTATTCTTTGGTAAAATAAGTTTGAAAAACTTTATAAATTCCTTGGAAACTTTTCATAATCCAGTTTGAAATGAACTTTGATAAAAACAATATAAGTAAGAGTTTTGAACAAGTGAAAACCTTTTTGAAAACCATTTACAACATCCTACTCGGTAAAAACAGTGTACAGTGGTAAAACCTTGTGCATGCGGGTTATCAATCACATGTGATTGATATGATAACTGACATGTTTAACTTGTATTCCCCCCCTATAAAACATGTAAAAACATTGAAAGGTTCATTCAGGGGTATGAACTCACCTGGTGTAAGTGGATCCGATGAAGGCGCCGGTTGGGTGCTCGGTGTCAAGTAAAGACTTGGACACACTTAGTGACCTATTTAACATATGATAACATATGTTTACATACAATTAGTACATATAATACTAATTAAACAAGTATACGCACCCTAAAGAGCGGAAAACACTTTGGTTAAGTGTTTGGGGTGTCCCGGGTAGCGTCTAAAGGTGTGTATGGCTTAGGAATGGAGTTTACTCTCCGAGAGTAAACTCTCAATACCATGTTTACAGCCCAGGGACTAGTCACCATGAGTTTACGGCCGTAAACTCATGGTGATGGGTTCTAGGGTGTTTTAAGGCTTCAATCTTGATAGTGGGATTTTTCTAGGTCCAATCCCAAAAGGCATGAGTGAGTTTAAGGTCTTTAAGGGCATCACAATGGAGTTTACGGCCCAGGGACAACTCCTAAGGGAGTTTACGGCCGTAAACTCTTATTCCTTGAGTTTTGTGAAGTTTCAAGCCCCTAATACCTTGCTAGTAATTTATAATGAAGTGTGAGGCCATTTGGGGGAATTAAAACTATCATTTGGGCATGTTTAGGGGTGTTTACGGCCCTGGTACATGCCTGGGCCGTAAAATCCTTTTGTCCCTCCATTTTGATGTGTTTAAATGGTTTAAAACCGAAATGATAAGCCCCTAATTTATGTATTAAGTCCAAGGGTGGTTTGGGAGTGTTTTTGGGGCTTTTTGACATGTTTAAGAGGTGTTTACGGCCTTGGTATATGCCTGGGCCGTAAACTCTCTTTTACCCCCTAAAATCATGTGTTTTAATGTTTAAACATTCCTAGGCTAAATCCCTAATTTATTTCCAGGCCTTTAGGGACATTTTGGGGTCTTTTTGGCCTCATTTAAGGTGTTTACGGCCTAAGGAGGAGCTTAGGCCGTAAACTCCTCTCCCATAGCTTCTAAGTCCAATTTTTGGGCTATAAACACAAATCATAATGTTTAGAATAAGCTAGGATAAGCGGACTTACGATTTGGAAGCGTTTGGTTGCGGATTTGGGGCGAAAACGGGTCTAGAGAGAGAGTATATAGAGAGAGAGGGTGGAAAAGCTCCAAATGGAGTTTACTCCCCCTTATATATGGGTGGGAGTTAGAGCTCATTGGAATTCTACCCAATACTGCCGTTATACGGGGCTTTTGGTCGCACCCGATTTAGTGGTCGTAATAATAAAAACTAACTTTTCCAACTAAATGGAAATGTGCATTATGAGTTTCTATTTCTCTTATCACGACTAAACGACATAAATAAATGAAATATTTATTAAATTGGCGACCTCTAATTAACGGATCTTTTTTACAGTGGAATATTCCGTTAACGGTAACGGGGAAATGTAACGGGACAACTTGGGTTGTCACATCATCCCCCCGTTTGAGGGAATTTCGTCCCGAAATTCAGGTCTAGGCAAGGAAGTAGGTATGAATGGCCAAGTAGAGGTAAAAGAGTACTTCCTATATGGTTGTCCTCGCATTCCCAAGTGAACTCTAGTTTGTGTTTGTCATTCCGACAGACCTTCACGTATGGGATACGGATTCCGTCTAGTGTAGCTAGTGGGTTCCAAATGGTGTATCTAAAAGGTTAGGGTTCTCAATGGATTCTATCAAGATGAGTGAGGCACGAAGAGTGTTGTTGGGAAATCACATATCAAGTCTAAGAAGTGGATCGATCGGGTGTGAATCTTGTGGTATATCCGATGGTAGTAGCGGCCTAAAAAGGGTTGGACCAAGTCTCCATGGGGATTCTCATATGGTCCTAAGCTCTCGGAATGGTAGAGCTTTTCAGTACTTAGAACATAGTGTACTTCTATGGCAAGATCATCACTGTCGTGATCGCCATTCCGAAGTTCCTAACGTTCTCTCCCGTACTGGTAGTGTAGTCCTTCAGGTTGGTTCTTAGAAAGCTCGGGTGGTCTTTGGTTTCGCGTTTCCTGTCAACTGGCTGATAGAGACTTTCTAGATCGTCGAGTGGGTTGCGTGACTATGGTTATCTGTTTGCTGAAGAGTGTCTACCTCAAGCTTGTGCAAAGGAAACTACACTAACGAATCTTGAGATACGGAAACCCTCCGGGTCAGGGAGATAGGGTTTCACTAGACTAGTGTTAGACTATTTCGGGAGGCGGTTCTACTATTTCGGCGTGAGATAGCATTCATGACACACCTAATAGTACAATGACTCTCCGAGACTTTGGTTAATTCTAGGGCGGAAAGCGCATGCTCCTACATAACCCCTCGACTAACACCAAGGCTGGTGTCAAGTCTATAATCTCTTCGGGATCTAGGTCATGAGGCTGAATGCAACTACGCTCGCACTTTGATCAAGTATTCTTGGTTGCGGAGGTTATCCTGTGGTTCTCGGTTTTCTAGTGTTTCCTTTCGGAGAATGCAGTTTATCGTCTACAGGGCGACGACGATTTCCTCCATGCGAGAGGGTGGAGGATGATAGGCACTACTTGTCTATAATAGGATGGACGAAGTGCCTGAGTAGTGCGAGCATCTACTGCAACTACTCTCCCGAAGGTTCTGAGTTTTCTCGGTCTAGGTCAAATCTAGTGAGTATAGGTTCCATCACTCGGAACTTTAGTCTTCTCACCCACTCTTCTCAGAGTTTAATTTATCGCAGCTCTCGGATTTCCGGGATATTCGCTGCGATGCTTAATTCGGGGAATTAGGCGTGAATGGATGGTCGTAGTCAATGTCCTTGACTTTTACGACTCAGATTTCTTTACCAACCGAGGGTGTTAGCTACTATGTTGGCTCAAGCGGAATGACAACAATTTCGGATTTGTGGTCATTATAGTAGCTCAATCTGTAGGGGTTCTCTTGACTTTAGCTCCCGATCCATGGGATAGGATGAAGGGTATTTCTAGGAAATCTACTAGGTATGCTTCGGGTGGTTATCGTCTTCTGGAGTATCTGCAGTGTCATTCACTTTGGTGTCCATCTGATTACGAGGGGTCGGTCAACAGTGTATGGTACCCTCTCTTGGGTACTTCGGAAGGTTTGAGATAAGAGGGATGATTGACGGATCGCATTAGGTTTGATTATTTGCATTATGTTTAGTTTCAGAAGAACCTTTATTTGCCGGCATGGCTATAGAGAAAGTTTTTTTTACACAACACTAAGGATGTACACATGGTTGCACGAAGTCGAACCATGATCAGTAGAGTCATCGAAGTTGGCATACCTCGACATGATATAAAGTGAAGATCGATAGAGTCATGCGCTGAACAGGCACACAAGTTGTAGGCATCTCGGGTTTCGTCCTATGTATAACTACCGCAGATACTTGGACCGATAGAGTCGACGCGGAACTATAGAGATTTCTAAGTGTTTCTGAGTAGAGTACCTTTTCATGAATGGATTCTCACGAGGCATTTCTATAATCGCCTAACATATACTAGTCATGTAGAGTTAAGGTGGGGAGGACTGTTGACTGAGCGACTCCGCCCTAAATCCACAACCAAACGAGGAACAGGAAGTAAGGCGGCATTCACTCACTCTAGGTCTATCCATCTTAACTATACATGGCCGTAACGCATACGTTTAGCCATTATAGTTTTACCCAATGAATTTAAATTTTATAACAGTGCTGCGACTTTCGCCTTATTGGAGAAAATATTTACATTTGAATTAGTCTTTTAATGTTCTCGGTTAGTTATCTGGGATCGAGAGACGTACCAAAAATCTACCAGGTTCCTTGATGCTTCTCCCTAAGCATTAGAGTTAGACTCCTCCTGTGTCCTTGTCTTTCCCTTCGGTTGGGCAGTCCTTCTTGAAGTGTCCCACTTCACCACATAGGTGGAAAACTGTACGGGTCGCCACATTGGTGGTTGATGTAATGAACTCAACCGGGGTTCTGCAGACGCGAGTAGTATGCCCCAACATGTGGCACCTAGCACAATAGAGCTCCCGGCAGACACCATGATGATGGTAGCTGCACTTACTGCAGTGGGGAAGGTTTCCTAAGTATGGTCTCCTAGGTGTAGGGATGGAAGGGTTGGTAGGGAATTTGACCATCTCAGCTCGTTGCCTTTCGGAAGGTCCTTGAGCCGAGGTACTTCCCTCCTCGATCTTGATCTTTCTCTTCAGTGGATTTGAGTGAGGTTCTTGGGTGGCTGGATATGCAGGGGTTGGTTGTTGCTGTCCATTGCTAGGATCGGAATTTCCGATAGGGCTCTTACTAACATTGGCGTTGTTAGCATTCAGGTGAGCCATGACAGCTGCTACGGCTGCTGAGACTGTAGCTTGGAACGTAGCTTCATCGAATAAGAGAGTAGGTTTCTTGCTTGTGGACTGGTTATGCTTTTTCGGTGGCATGGTTTCTCCTACACGGAAAGGAATACAAGGTAATGAGAGAAGATGGCTAGCCCTGGACATATTTGTCCTGACTGTATTAGGCATAAATTTTTCCCGTGCCTAGGGTACTGGTTGTCTAAGTGTCGACCTACATCCCTATGATGTAGTCCTGGTGTACAAGGTAGGAGTATGAGTATCGGAAAAAGGCCATAAGATGCGAGTCGTTCCTACTACGTTACCTTTATACTGGGAAAAGTTTTCACTCTCCGGCCTGGAGAGATTTGAGAACAGTTCGGAACGAAACCGCGGAAAGAGAGGCTCATGAAGGCTTATGGCTAAATATTCTCAATAGAGGTACGGGAATCCGCTCTAATCGTGTAACTGGAAACGGGAAACGACGATTTACCTAACACATAGCGTGAGTAGTGTAACCACTAACTCACTAAATTGTATTATTTTAAGGGTGTATTAGCGTGACGAACACGAGGAAAAGACAATTCTCGGGTTCCATGTACTGGCTCCCTCTGTCTGCCTCGTATCTTTGACTGGAATCGACGTTGGTTTCCTTCGGGTAGTTACCTAGGGTTCTTCTCTTGTGAAGACATATTGAATTTCTACTCTGCCTTCCTTCTGATTCCAACTCTGGGTGTCATCACTTCATGATGGATGACTGGGAAGCTCCGAAGTTTAGGAGAATTTCTCACTGATGTCCCTAAAAGATATAGGCACTTGGTGAATTCAATAGTCCCAACCTAGTTCATTTATTTCCGATCAGGAAATCTTCTCAATGAACCTCCTCTGGGTCTGAATCAACTCTGCTACCGAGCACTAAAGTGGATAGGGTTTTCTACAGGGTTCGTGCGAGAATGGAAATGTCTAAAGAATCCTAAGAGATTATTAACATTTCACTGAATGATCCATATCGAGTCCTGCTACGATTACACAGGGTACACGAATCATATATAGCTTAGATCCGATAGGCCTTCGAATATGTGATACTACTCGATATCCACATCCAAACAAGGAAAAGGAAGTAGAGCGAAACCACACATTCTTAGCCTATGGGATCCTTATTATATATAACCTTGGGAGTATACCCTCTGTAGTTGTAGGTATATCAATAAGGATCTTTTTAGTTCTTCACACAAGGTTGGTTATGGATTCTAAAATACCCCTATGGTATTTTTAATTCTTGTTTGATTCTTATCTTCGGGTTATGATTCTGAGATTAGTGTGAATCTTTTAGTGTTCCAAAATACTCCTATAGTATTTTAACTTTATGTTTGGCTCTAGCATTCCTAGTTGGTAAGTTTCAGACCTGTTGCAACACCACTATCACTCCCAAGCACACGTTCATCGCATCTCGAATAAATGTAGTTGATCAGGTTACATTTATTCTAGCTTACGATTACATAACTGTCCAGGTTTGACGGTAATGCTCAACATCCGAAGACTTTTATTCTTGTTCTTCTTGTGATACTTGTGTTCGAGTGTTTAGGTTTTGGATGTTCTTATACTTTGGTAAAATATGGTTATATTTTAAAGTATAATTCTTGGTCAGAGTGTTTTATCCCTTTTGTATTTATAGCCTGTATATCTTTTATGAATTGATATACTTAGCTCACTATAAACAATGCTCTGATACCAATCTGTCAAACCCAAAAACCGGAACGGCGGAAACGTTCTGGGGTGGATGACGTCATGTCAAGTATCACAACACATGCATTATAGTAATCAAAGTACAACAAAACATTGCATTAATAGTAATAGTTTTACATGGTTACTTTACAATACATCAAAGTAATACAAGTAAATATAATAAGTACAGCATGGTACTAAGCTATCTTCATCAACAGCTCCGGGGATGTACCTGTCTAATGCTGACCTGAGAATAAAAGTTATTTGAAAAGCGAGTATCAGCATTTTTACAAATGCTGGTGAGTTCATAAGCATTTAGTGACTTTTTATCCAAATAACTTTATAATGTAGTAGTTTAAGAATTTACGGTGTATTAGAGTTCTTTCCAGAAAATCCTATATTTTCTTTAAATAAAGCAGTCTTCTACCAAGACTGGGCGGAATTAGTGTGGTAAAAAGTAGTCTTCCCTTAATCGCTATCATTATCAAAATACTGAATTTGATTATTAAAGAAAGCAAGAGAAGTCAGGGAAATAACATATGCCTCAACAGTGAGGACTGCTGACTAAGGCAAAAGCATCATAGACTCCAGGAGAGTATCGAACAAACGACACGCCTGGTTCCGTCTAACAAATGGAGACACAGACCCCAGAAGGTACCAAATGAAAGGTACAGCTGGTAAGGTCTAAAACAGTGAATACAGACCGCAGACAGTATCAAATGAAAGATACATCTTGCAAGGTCAAAACAGAGAATACATACCGCAGACAGTATCAAATGAAAGATACATCTCGCAAGGTCAAAACAGAGGATACAGACCGCAGACAGTATCAAATGAAAGATACATCTCACAAGGTCAAAACAGTGTGACTCTGAAATTGAGTTACCAGCATACAGTGTAAATTGCCGGTGAAATACCGTTACCTTAAGACCATGGATTATAAGGTAACCCAGGATACTCGTAACCATACTAACTGACACTAGAGTACCAGACGCCCTACGAGCGTCTTGAGAATATGACATTTGTCACCCCTTGGCTTGGTAGGCCATGGAATGTAGCTAGCAGTCAGGGTGCGGGGGTGTCAATCCCGTATAGATCTATACACACAATGTCTGCTCTCCCTACAGGAAACTTTGGTTACCAACTAGACGACGGAGAAGGCCGTGTCCTCAAGATGCATCCCAAATAGTGGGTAGAGACTTCCAAATAGTGGGTTTCTAATGTAAGTGCTGAACTAGAGGTAGAGACTCATAACTGAACTGACTGAAGTAACCCATATGTCTATGCTTGTGTACATAATATATAACTAATGAATCAAACGACCTTCGGATGGACATCCGATCCCACAAGACCACATCCCAACAAAGAAAAGGAAATAGGGCGGACAAGCCTTCCTAAGCCCTTCAATCATTACTTATATGCATCTAGACAAGCACATACATACATCTAACTACGCTTGAGTGTGTAACAAGTGGATTCATATCGTGAAGTATAAGTGTACAGTGTGGAATAACCGAATCGTGAAGTATAAGCATGCCAAAAGTAAGTGTATCACAAAGTGGAAACGACAACAAGTGAAGTGGGAGCGCATCGAGTTTAAGTGAAGTAGAAGCGATTGATGGGGTTTAGGTAAAACAAATAAACTAGAAAAACAATTCCTAAGTTCACATGCAACCTACTTTGGATCTATGTTTTATCTATTGAACATACAACTTTGAATTGCATAGCAAGAACCCTAGAGGAGAGAGGCTATAATCGAAATTTACAACCTAGGGTTTAGTAATTACATACCTTTCAATTGTTATAGTAAACAATTGATAATTCCCTTGATCTTGATCTTGATCTTCTTGGAAGCTTAGCACCACAAGTGTAATGCCTCTAATGGAATCACACCCAAACTAGCAAGAAGGAAAGTAGAGGAGAGAGGGGAGAGGGAGTATGAAAAATTTCGGCCCTTAGGGTTTATTCAAAAGAAAGAGTGACCAAAACATGAACCAGGAGGCTCCTTATATAGCTGAGGGATCTAGGGTTTAGGGGAAACCCTAGTTATCCTTTGCTTAGGGCCTAAGCAAACCCAAGGGCCTTATCCAAGCCCCTATGGACGAAATTATTAGGGTTTCCCCTAAAGATTTCGTCCACCCTTATCCAAGGGGGTTCTAGAGCCTTCCACTCAACTATTAGATAATTGCAAACTAGTCCCTGCATTCTATAATTAATTCTTTTAACCCCAAAATTAATTCTAATTAATTTCTGGCTAACAAGTAATTAAACAAAATGATTTCTTATAAATATATTAATCTTTTAACATATTAATAAATTCATTTATATTAATTTATTAATTTATTAATAAATTAATATCTCTCCTTTCATAATTTCCTTGTCTGGTTGCTAGGTTTGAGGGCAACCCAAAAGGACTGTGCTGCTATCAATTCAAGTACATACCAATTATAGTTATGGGCTTAGACACCTAATCCAAAAGTCTCCCACTTGGATAAGTCTGTAACTATAATTGCTAGTATGCCTTCTAAATTTGACCAGCAAATTGTAGCTTCCAAAAAGTTGCTGCCGAACTCTGACCCAGTCAGTTACGTGTCCTAAGATAAGTGATCATATAATCCTTCGTTCTGCTAGATATCCCTAGACAAAAGACATGGAATGCAATCAACCTCTTTGTCCAGAATCTATGTTTCCCGATTCCTGATTTGTGATGATGTAGGACTTCTAATTGAACACATCAATTTAGTCCTGGCTGGGCCCAACACACAAGTCAACACCAAATCATCGAGGGGGCCACATATATCGCTTTTCCTGTTAGGGCAAAAGGAACGAATAAACATTGACTCATATGCTTGTATCTTTTACTCATCAAACCATACATGATAATACGTTTTATAACACCAAGTTACTGATGCGTTTTCGTATCACCAATGCATAGCCGACTTGTAAATCACAACTCATATATCTTCTGTTTCAAGATTATAAGATATTATCGTCTCAGTATTACTCGTGATGAATTCCATGAAGTAATACTCTGCGCGAGGGTTTATCCAATACTCAAATCTCAATTTCTGAGTACTCATGAACGTTGCAGCAAATACATTGCCATGTCTATCCTTAGACAATCTACAATCCAGTTCATGACAGTCTTGATTCACTACTTACTTCCAAAAGTACGAGCGACTGTGGAGTTTGAATAATCTTATTATTCGGGAAGTAAAACATGCAAAAATGAAACACAATAATAAACAATTGACAAAAGGTAGAACCCAAACTTATAAATAATACTTTATTATTTAATCACCAAAATTCAATTACATTTACTTTGTTACAAGTTTCAGAAGACTAATCTAACTACTAAAACTAATATCATCTTTCAGTCCTATGCTCCGAGCATGCTGAATATGCTTAGCCCTACTCAGACCCTTTGTGAGGGGATCTGCTGGGTTATCTTCAGATGACACCCTCTTCACTATAAGATGGCCTTCTTCTACTCTATGTCTAATGAAATGGTACTTTCTGTCGATATGTCTGGTTTTACCATGATCTCTCGGTTCCTTTGTCAAGGCAACCGCTCCTTCATTATCGCAGAACAGTTCCATAGGCTCCTGGATGGTTGGAACAACTCCAAGATCCCCGATGAAGTTCCTCAACCAAGCTGCTTCTTTCGACGCTTCACTTGCTGCTATGTACTCTGATTCACAAGTAGAATCAGCCACCGTATCTTGCTTGGAACTCTTCCAAGTAACTGCTCCTCCATTTAATAAGAATACCCAGCCTGACTGAGAACGGAAGTTATCTTTATCCGTCTGAAAGCTGGCATCACTGTAACCATCTACTCTCAAAGTATCATTGCCACCAAGTACAAGGACCCAGTCCTTCGTTCTTCGCAAATACTTGAGTATATTCTTCACGGCTATCCAATGAGCTCTACCTGGGTTTCCCTGATAGCGATTGACCATGCTCAAAGCAAATGCCACATCAGGGCGAGTACATGTCATAGCGTACATGATCGATCCGACAGCGGAAGCATAAGGTACACGACTCATGTCATCTATTTCCTCATTTGTACTCGGGCATTGAGTCTTACTCAATTTGGTATTGCTCTGGATAGGTAGTTCTCTCTTCTTGGAATTTTCCATACTAAACCTCTTTAGTACCTTATCCAAGTATGTGCTCTGACTAAGTCCAATTAGTCTCTTCTTTCTATCTCTCAATATTCTAATCCCAAGAATATAGGCGGCTTCTCCTAGGTCTTTCATGGCAAAACACTTTCCAAGCCAAGACTTAACTTCATTCAAGGTTGGAACGTCGTTTCCAATGAGTAATATGTCATCGACATATAACACCAGAAAAGTTACTATACTCCCACTAGCCTTGATATACACACAAAACTCATCTTCACTTCTAGAGAAACCAAACTCTTTGACTTTCTCATGGAAGCAAAGATTCCAGCTGCGAGATGCTTGTTTCAATCCATAAATGGATTTCTCAAGCTTGCATACTCTATTGGGAAACTTTGCATCAACAAAACCCTCTGGCTGACTCATGTAAACATCCTCAGCTAACTTCCCGTTAAGGAACGCAGTCTTGACATCCATCTGCCAGATTTCATAGTCATGAAAGGCAGCTATGGCGAGCAATATCCTAATAGATTTAATCTTAGCCACCGGCGAAAAAGTCTCATCATAGTCAACCCCTGGGGTTTGAGTGAAACCTTTTGCAACCAGTCGAGCCTTGAACGTATGCACATTCCCATCCATGTCTGTCTTCTTCTTGAAGATCCATTTGCACCCAACTGTCTTCCGACCTGGTGCACTATCAACCAAATTCCAAACTTGGTTGTCATACATGGACTTAATCTCGCTGTCCATTGCCTCTTTCCACTTGGAAGCCTTTGGGCCTGCCATTGCTTCCTTATAAGTGACTGGTTCATCTAAGTTTACCAGTGTTCTGTCACTTATGAATGTGTCACCATCTGAAGTAATATGAAAACCATACAACTCAGGTGGCACACTCACCCTAGTGGATCTTCGAAGAGGTAATGATTTATCAACCGGTTCAACAGGAACTGTTTCCTCTGGTTGAGTGCTAGTGTCATATAAGGTTCCTTCATTGGTTGACTCTTGAATCTCTTCAAGGTCAATGGTACTCCCACTGTCCTCTTTGAATATGAGCTCTCTTTCCAGAAAGACTCCTCTTCGAGCTACAAACACCACGTTTTCACTAGGTCTGTAGAACAAATATCCAAAAGACTGCTTTGGGTAACCAATGAAAACACATTTCTCACTTCTAGCTGCTAGCTTGTCGTGAGTCTCTCGTCTTACGAAAGCTTCACAACCCCAGACTTTAATATGTGCTAACGAGGGAACTTTCCCTGTCCACATTTCGTGAGGTGTTTTGGCAACCTTCTTTGTAGGGACAAGATTGAGGATGTGGGCGGCTGTCTCTAAGGCATACCCCCATAAATGAATAGGAAGCGAGGCACGACTCATCATAGAACGAACCATGTCTAACAAGGTTCGATTACGCCTCTCAGCTACACCATTTAACTGTGGTGTCCTAGGAGGAGTCAATTGTAAGACTATCCCACATTCTTTCAGATAGTCATTGAACTCGGTACTAAGATACTCCCCGCCTCTATCGGATCTAAGTATCTTGATCTTTCTGCCCAATTGATTTTCAACTTCATGCTTAAACTCTTTGATCTTTTCAAAGGTTTCTGACTTATGTTTGATCAAGTAGATGTAACCATATCTACTATAATTGTCAGTGAAAGTCACATAGAATCGATTAGCATCCCTTGTGGTTGATCTGAAGGGCCCACACACATCTGTGTGTATGAGATCCAATGGACCTTCACCTCTTTCATAAGACCCTGTGAATGGTGATTTTGTCATCTTTCCCAAAAGACATGATTCACAAATATCATCTGATTTTAGGTCAAATGATTCCAACACTCCATCCTTTTGGAGTTGGGCTATGCGTTTCTTGTTAATGTGTCCAAGAAGACAATGCCACAAGCATGCCTTGTCTACACTATTAGACAAGTCAATATTAAGTACACTATTTCCTAAGCTATCAACACAAGTCACTGTTTCATACACACCATCACAAGGTAAAGCTTCAAACACAAAAACACCATTCTTATAAACAGAAATTGAACCATTCAAATCATTAAAAGAATATTTAAAACCTTGTCTGAACAATGCATGAAATGAAATAATGTTTCTCGTCATCTCAGACGAATAGCAACAATTTATTAAATCTAATCTAACATCATTACTGAGCAAAAGTTGATAAACTCCGATCTTGGTAACTGGTGAAGACTTTCTGTTCCCCATGATCAAGTTTATTCTCCCATGCTCTATGTCCTCACTTTCCCTTAGCCCCTGCAAATCAGAACAGATATGAAATCCAGATCCTGTATCATGGACCCATGAATGAGAAGATAATGAGTTATTAGCAGAAATAGTGTAAATACCTGCCGAGGATGGCTTCACTTTGCCATCCTTGATATCTTGCAGATATTGTGGGCAAGATCTCTTCCAATGCCCCTTTTGATTGCAATAAAAGCAAATGGCCTCTTTTGGATCAGAAACATGGGGAGTGGAACCATTGGGCTTAGCCTTCGGGCCATTACTAGATGACACAGCTTGAGCCTTGCTCTTCCAGTTTTGCTTGGGAGGACCTTTCCTCTTCTTCCCCTTTCCCTGTCCAATGGCCAAGACAGGGGCACTTGCAGGTATGGAGGGTATACTTTTACCCTTCATCCCTGCCTCAGCTGTCTGCAACAAGTTGTGCAATTGGGCCAAAGTCTGCTCAGTGTTGTTCAAATGGTAAGTTAAGATAAACTGACCATAACAATCAGGCAACGAGTTCAAGACCATGTCAATGGCCAATTCCTCATCGAAGTGAATGTTGAGCTTGACCAAACGCTCTATGTAGCGTTGCATTCTTTGCACATGATATACAACTGATTCCCCCTCTTTCATCTTGCAAGCCATGAGTGACTTGACTACCTCAAACTTTTCTTGACGAGCTCGCTTATGGTACTTTTCCATAAGGTCCTTGTTCATCTCAAAAGGCCAGTAGTCCTCATAGTACCTCTGTAATTCTGGGGACATGGTTGCAACCATGATGCATGCCACTTTGGTAGCATCATCATAGTGTTTCTTGTAGGCAGCATACTCTTCGGGAGTGGCTTTTGACTCATCAAGTTCTTTGAGCTCCTTTTCAAGAACATACTCTTTGTCCTCGAATCTAAGCGCCATCTTGATGTTACGCATCCAATCGTTATAGTTGGAGCCATCCATAACGACTTTGGAGCAGATGTTTAGTAGAGAGAAGTTGTGGCTGGAGGATGATGAAGCAGAAGTGTTTCCAGGAGTAGACATCTGAAAAGAAAGATAGTTTTAGTTAGATTCCAAGACACATCAATATAATAACCCAAAGATATCATATCAAGGTTAGGACCCAACTATGACGATTTACAACTTAGAAATGGGATGCCGAGATCCAAGTTCAAATCTCATAAAGGTAGGTGAATGACGATTCACCAATTCCACCATTAGACAAAATAAACGAAGTGAAATTCCTAATTCTTTTTGAGATACATTAAAACTATTTAATGGCATGTTTTAATCTCGGATTATGCTCTACTATTTGTGACTGGGATATCGAGGATCACAAACTAGATGTGAATAACCATGCAAATGTGCTTGGTAACCTTATTGTCTTTATCATTACCTATTGATGTGCCGGTAAACCACACACGCTCCATCAAAATGATAATTATAAGATACCCATTACTACTCTTTATTAGTGCCTTTTAGTGTGCCGGTTAACCACACACGCTCCACTAACGACCAATAAAGCATAATGTGCAATTTCATGGATTAGCATACTTTTCACATTTTTCCTAAAGTAACTAGAGTTGGGATTTTGAAAAATAGTGTTCTAGTACTTTCTTTAATAGCATTATACTTTTAATGGGAAGTAGTTGTCCTATCAAATCCGTTCTGCTAACGACCCTCCACTAATCAAGGAAGCGGTGGGTGAGAGTAGACACCCATTCAACTACCATTTTATAGGCAGTTTCCTTATACCCCCTTATAGACTAGCTTCGTGAATGAGGCATACTAGCGATTTGACTGACCATATTCTTATACATATATAATATTTAACTTTTAATTATAATATATATATATATATATATATATATATATATATATATATATAAGGTGTGTTTTAATAACATTTTAAAACTTCAAGGGTTTATATAATTTTTTTTTTTCGAAAGTTAAACTATTAAATTTTAAATTTAAATAAACCAATTAATTAGATTTAATATTTATCTATTAATTAACTTTTAATTAATTTATTAAATATTGTAAGGATTATCTAATTAAATTAAATAATTAATTTAATCCTAATCCATATCCCTTCTAGATTTCGAAAATATGGGGATAGGATAATTTCCTTATTTTTCTCAATTATCCAATAAGGCAACTATTATCCAAAACAAAGAAACCCTAATCTTTATAGCATATTTCGAAATTTTCAAGGGAGGAGGCTAGGGTTTTCAAAACCCTAACCCTAATTTCGATTAGGGTTCTTTGGAGGCTAGGGTTTTCAAAAACCCTTTGATCCACAACCCTAAAAATCGAAAAAATGGCCTTTAGGGTTTAATAGCTATAAACCCTAATTTGCAATTCAACAATTATAACAATTCAATTTAAAACAAACACTAGCTCTGATACCACTGATGGGTTTTAGGTAAAACAAATAAACTAGAAAAACAATTCCTAAGTTCACATGCAATCTACTTTGGATCTATGTTTTATCTATTGAACATACAACTTTGAATTGCATAACAAGAACCCTAGAGGAGAGAGGCTATAATCGAAATTTACAACCTAGGGTTTAGTAATTACATACCTTTCAATTGTTATAGTAAACAATTGATAATTCCCTTGATCTTGATCTTGATCTTCTTGGAAGCTTAGCACCACAAGTGTAATGCCTCTAATGGAATCACACCCAAACTAGCAAGAAGGAAAGTAGAGGAGAGAGGGGAGAGGGAGTATGAAAAATTTCGGCCCTTAGGGTTTCTTCAAAAGAAAGAGTGACCAAAACATGAACCAGGAGGCTCCTTATATAGCTGAGGGATCTAGGGTTTAGGGGAAACCCTAGTTATCCTTTGCTTAGGGCCTAAGCAAACCCAAGGGCCTTATCCAAGCCCCTATGGACGAAATTATTAGGGTTTCCCCTAAAGATTTCGTCCAACCTTATCCAAGGGGGTTCTAGAGCCTTCCACTCAACTATTAGATAATTGCAAACTAGTCCCTGCACTCTATAATTAATTCTTTTAACCCCAAAATTAATTCTAATTAATTTCTGGCTAACAAGTAATTAAACAAAATAATTTCTTATTAATATATTAATCTTTTAACATATTAATAAATTCATTTATATTAATTTATTAATTTATTAATAAATTAATATCTCTCCTTTCATAATTTCCTTGTCTGGTTGCTAGGTTTGAGGGCAACCCAAAAGGACTGTGCTGCTATCAATTCAAGTACATACCAATTATAGTTATGGGCTTAGACACCTAATCCAACAACGATATCAAGTATAAGTGAAGTAGAAACATATCACTAAGTAAGAGTGTGAACAAGTATAAGCGTCCAGCAGGTATAAGTGTATCACGAAGTAGAAACGTTTTCAAGTATAAGTGTACCACGAAGTAGAAGCGACGACTGGTGAAGTAAGAGCGTCTATCAGGTATAAGTGACTACCAATATAAGTGAAATAGAGGCAATAACAGGTATAAGCGCTTCAAGAAGTGAAAGCGTTACCAAGTAGGAGTATAAAATAAGTAAAAGCGAAGCAGCAGTAACTAACAAGTAAAAGTATACGTCGTGAAAGAGAACTTCGATGAAAGCCTTGGGAAAAACCTTTATACTCAGGGAAAATCACATTTGGTATTCTTTGGTAAAATAAGTTTGAAAAACTTTATAAATTCCTTGGAAACTTTTCATAATCCAGTTTGAAATGAACTTTGATAAAAACAGTATAAGTAAGAGTTTTGAACAAGTGAAAACCTTTTTGAAAACCATTTATAGCATCCTACTCGGTAAAAACAGTGTACAGTTGTAAAACCTTGTGCATGCGGGTTATCAATCACATGTGATTGATATGATAACTGACATGTTTAACTTGTATTCCCCCCTATAAAACATGTAAAAACATTGAAAGGTTCATTCAGGGGTATGAACTTACCTGGTGTAAGTGGATCTGACGAAGGCGCCGGTTGGGTGCTCGGTGTCAAGTAAAGACTTGGACACACTTAGTGACCTATTTAACATATGATAACATATGTTTACATACAATTAGTACATATAATACTAATTAAACAAGTATACAAACCCTAAAGAGCGGAAAACACTTTGGTTAAGTGTTTGGGGTGTCCCGGGTAGCGTCTAAAGGTGTGTATGGCTTAGGAATGGAGTTTACTCTCCGAGAGTAAACTCTTAGTACCATGTTTACGGCCCAGGGACTACTCACCATGAGTTTACGGCCGTAAACTCATGGTGATGGGTTCTAGGGTGTTTTAAGGCTTCAATCTTGATAGTGGGATTTTTCTAGGTCCAATCCCAAAAGGCATGAGTGAGTTTAAGGTCTTTAAGGGCATCACAATGGAGTTTACGGCCTAGGGACAACTCCTAAGGGAGTTTACGACCGTAAACTCTTATTCCTTGAGTTTTGTGAAGTTTCAAGCCCCTAATACCTTGCTAGTAATTTATAATGAAGTGTGAGGCCATTTGGGGGAGTTAAAACTATCATTTGGGCATGGTTAGGGGTGTTTACGGCCTTGGTACATGCATGGGCCGTAAACTCCTTTTGTCCCTCCATTTTGATGTGTTTAAATGGTTTAAACCCGAAATGATAAGCCCCTAATTTATGTATTAAGTCCAAGGGTGGTTTGGGAGTGTTTTTGGGCCTTTTTGACATGTTTAAGAGGTGGTTACGGCCTTGGCATATGCCTAGGCCGTAAACTCTCTTTTACCCCCTAAAATCATGTGTTTTAATGTTTAAACATTCCTAGGCTAAATCCCTAATTTATTTCCAAGCCTTTAGGGACATTTTGGGGTCTTTTTGGCCTCATTTAAGGTGTTTACGACCTAAGGAGGAGCTTAGGCCGTAAACTCCTCTCCCATAGCTTCTAAGTCCGATTTTTGGGCTATAAACACAAATCATAATGTTTAGAATAAGCTAGGATAAGTGGACTTACGATTTGGAAGCGTTTGGTTGCGGATTTGGGGCGAAAACGGGTCTAGAGAGAGAGTATAGAGAGAGAGAGGGTGGAAAAGCTCCAAATGGAGTTTACTCCCCCTTATATATGGGTGGGAGTTGGAGCTCAGTGGAATTCTACCCAATACTACCGTTATACGGGCTTTTGGTCGCACCCGATTTAGTGGTCGTAATAATAAAAACTAACTTTTCCAACTAAATGGAAATGTGCATTATGAGTTTCTATTTCTCTTATCACGACTAAACGACATAAATAAATGAAATATTTATTAAATTGGCGACCTCTAATTAACGGATCTTTTTTACAGTGGAATATTCCGTTAACGGTAACGGGGAAATGTAACGGGACAACTTGGGTTGTCACATCTCTATACTTTCCTTCTTTCTAGATCTTGTGTGTGACTTCATTAGAGGCATTACAATTGTGGTGCTAGGCTTCCAAGAAGATCAAGATCTAAGGATTGCCAATTGTTTACTATAACAATTGAAAGGTATGTGATTCTAAAACCCTAACTTGTTATTTTCAAAAATAGCCTCTTCCTTTAGGGTTCTTGTTTTGCAATTCAAAGTTATATATTCAATAGTTAAAACATAGATCCAAAGTAGGTTGCATGTAAACTTAGGAATTGTTTTCTAGTTTATTTGTTTTACCTAAAACCCATCAGTTTTTGGGTCTAGATATGAGATTATGGTGGAGTAGAGAGTGCTTGCAAGAGTTCTCTTTACTCCATGCTTGATGAAATGACCATATTGGAGTAATATAAGGTTTGAGTTATAGTTGGTATGTGGCTAGTGTATGGATAAATTTGGAAACTTTATCCCTTAAAGCATTGTTTGGAACTAGATATGAAAGTATTTCCTTTGTCTTAAAGGGTTTAAGAGATTTTTGAAATAGGTGAATATCAGCTAGGGCGCGACGCGCATGTCTAGGGGCGAGACGTGCCTTCTGTTTCAGAAGATTGTTTATTTTTTCGTATTCCCTGTGGCACGCCTGTATGCTAGTGTGACACATATATTTGGTTTTTGGGGCTGTTGAACTTGACTTTGACCCTTGTCCTCTTGACCAATTTGACTTTTGGTCTAATTGGTGGATTTAAATCTTTACACCGAGGTTTTGCCTCTATTTGGTGTTTAGGCAGTTCGTTAGACTGTTTCTTGCGGGATTGTGTATTTGGCTATGGTAGGATGTAAATGCACGATAAATTTTTATTATGCAGGTTTGGTTTCTTGATTGTATGATATGTGGATATGTTATATAGAGGAGTTGATGGTGGAACGACATGAGAGATGTGAGCTTAGATTACTCAGGGTTGATGGTAGATCAACACAATAGTTGTGAGCCTAAATACCCACTATTGATGAATTGACTGGCACTAGAGCCATTTGTCACTAGATGTATCGACAAAAGAGCTGAGAGACTTGTTTGTATGTAGATTGACATGGGAGTCAAGAGACTTGTTTGTATGCGGATCAACACGTGAGCCGATAGACTTGTTTGTATGTGGATCAACACAAGAGTTGAGAGACTTGTTTGTATACAAATCAAATGAAAGCCAAGAGACATGTTTGTATGCGGATCGACACGAGATCTGAGAGACCGGTTTATATGCATTGTATGTGTATTGTGGTGTGTGGTATATTTTAAAATTCACTAATCTTTTTGCTTATAGTTGTTGATTCAATGTTGTCAATTGGTTCTGCTATTAAGGGGGGGGGGGGGGGGGGGGGGGAGTCCAACTTGATTATACCGTACGTGCATCGTTGATGATTTTATTATTTGAACTTTCGCTGTTTTTATTATTTTGATACAATTTATGATTTGAATATATGGTATTGGAACAAATTGATACTTGTGTTTTATGAGAAAAGGGTTTTTGGACATTTCACTTATGTTTTGAAAAAGAAATTTTGGTTTGAAACGTTGCAAAACATAGGGAGATTGACATTTATTTTGTTCAGATCAAGTTGTTACGTGCCTTGTTCGTGTTCTCAACATGCCATTTAGTTCTTAAACAAGACACTAAAATATTCACTAAGGGCCTCTCCATACCTCTTGTATAACTTCAAATTGAGTTTGAAATTCAAAAGTATATTCCCGATAAAACTAGAAGAGTATGTTAGTCAATATGTAATTTATGTATATAGTTAGTATGAAGATAACGTTCAACCCATGGTCCTTTCTGTACATATTTAGTACCTTGTAATAATTTATATTGAGTTATGAGAAAATACTTAACACAAATACTCGGTAGCCATTAATAACGACTAAAGCAAAGGCCGAAAAAACATATTTGTCATCCAATTCCTTCATTTTTCACCAAACTCTATATCCAACCCGGCTCTAAAATTGTTAACATGGAACAAATCTATTTATAAAAGTTTTCTAGAATATAAATCAAAACCATATGTTATTCATATTATATGAATTGTATAGTATTTTTGCACTTGTATATGGAATGCAGTATTGGAGGATTCATATTTGTGCGATCTTGTATTTTTGTATAAGAGTGGCCCAATGTATAGTACCCATTTTGTATTTAGCGTTTTAGTATTGTATTATACTTATATTTGGTGGAATGCAATATTGGAGGATTCATAAGAAAATACTTTGTTAACACTCTATATCTGAAAATGGAGAGCCTTCTATAAATAAGAATGACTTGAATTACTAGGAACACTATATAAAATCAATTTCTTTTCTCTTTCTAGTATATAGAGGGACAAGTTTCTCTCAACATCTATTTTCTATTTCAGCCTAATTGCTTTCATGACTAACCATTTATATTTATTCGATTTTTGCTTTTGTACACTATAGAAAATGGCCGTCTTATGGGACAGCATAAACTCACAAAATTCTTCGCATTCACCGAATGAATAAGACACAGTGTTTGGGTCCAAAACGACCCCATTACAATTGTACTATCTCTCGGATCAAACATGTGGACTTCAACAAATTATAAATCATTAGCATCGCAACAAATGAACGTCAATAAATTATAAATCATACGTTCTTTCATAATGTTTCTTATTGCATTCTTGTCACGTAATGCGTGGCCCTTGAGAAATGCCAAACAAGTTAGCTACAAGTGATATTTCTTGCTCCAGTAACCAATCTATATACAGAGATTCCATTAGCATTTCTAGTATAAATACATGAACCATTCGAACGAATACAATCCATTCTCTCAACATGTCTGCCTTCCATTTTGCCTTGTTACTACTAACTCTACTCACAGTGAAACTCTCAGAAGCTACCCGTAGTAGTCTGTTCGCTTCCACTAAAGATGTCAATAGCACAAAATGGGCTGTTCTCGTAGCTGGTTCAAGTGGGTACTACAACTATCGTCATCAGGTTTGTGTTTAATTTCCTTAAGTTTTCATTTACTAGTTACCTTTACTTGTAAAAAACGTGACATGTAATGAAAATAGCAATTGATTTCAGGCGGATGTTTGTCATGCATATCAAATACTGAAAAAGGGTGGATTGAAAGATGAAAATATAATTGTGTTCATGTACGATGACATTGCGAGTAACATAATGAACCCAAGACCCGGTGTCATTATTAACAGTCCAAACGGCTCAGATGTTTACGCTGGTGTCCCAAAGGTACCCTTATAACTAGCTCACTATAAGTCTATAACACGTTGCAAAGTGTCGCAAACTGTTATAACGATTTAATAATTCTGTCGCTAAATACACTTTTGTAGGATTACACCGGAGGATACGTGACAGTGGCCAATTTTTATGCTGTTCTTCTGGGCAATGCTTCGGGAGTGACAGGTGGAAGCGGGAAAGTTGTAGCGAGTAAACCTGGAGATAAGATCTTTGTTTTCTACTCTGATCATGGTGCTCCTGGAATTCTCGGTATGCGTTTAATCACACTTTGCTTTTGTTCTTGAATTACCAACATAATTCTCGGGTTAATTAATTTATCAACATATATAGGTATGCCGACTGTGCCTCACCTATATGCGAATGATTTCATTGAAGTTTTGAAAATGAAGAACGCGAGTGGTACCTACGATAAAATGGTATATAATAAGATGCATTTTGATTTTCTTCTTGATTTACATTTGAATGTTGATCAACTAATCGATTTGAGCGTTGAAAATAGGTGATATATATCGAATCATGTGAAAGTGGAAGTATTTTTGAAGGTTTGTTGCCCGAAGATATGAATATTTATGTGACAACCGCATCGAATGCAAACGAAAGTAGTTGGGGCACATATTGTCCAGACATGACACCCCCTCCACCTCCAGAGTTCCATACATGTTTAGGTGACTTATACAGTATCTCATGGATGGAAAACAGGTACATTTTCATTCGGTGTCGCTTTATTTAGTAATACTTTAGCATGCATGTCATAATATTTGATATTATGTCGTTGGATATATGGTCACTAACATGACATGTGTTCTTTTAGTGACTTAGAAGACTTGACGATTGAAACCTTGGAACAACAATATTCGAAGGTAATTGGTATATGGGTTTAATTTTCTTCGTTTAATTAAGATATACAAGTATTCATGATATATTTTTGGGATGCAAAATTGCATAAAATGTTTGTAGGTAAAGATAAGGACTTTAAATAACAACACGGAAGAGGGATCACATGTGATGCAATATGGTACACAACATATAAGCAAAGAGACTGTTTCTACTTATCAAGGTTCTAGCACGTGGAACACCACTACGAATTCAATCATATCTCTAGGCTCCATGGGTGTTGTCGACCAAAGAGTTGCAGATCTTTATTCAATGTGGCAAACGGTATATGTACACTTAATTAAAGAAAAGTACACGATCGACACTTGAACTTATGCATTTTCTATTAACAAATTGACATAATGTATAACATCGTATTCTACAGTATGAGAAATCGACAGGAGAACCACAAGAGAAGATTGAACTACTCAAGAACATCAAAGAAATAACAACGCATAGGGCGCATTTGGACAGTAGTGTCGAAACGATCAAAGGCAAGTTAGGTGACCAAGACTACGGATCAGTCAGACCTGAAGGATCTGTCCTTGTGGACGATTGGGAGTGTCTTAAATCGATGGTGACAAAGAAACTTGAATACTTATCATTTTTCGCATTCATTTTGCTAATTGTTTTTGGTTGGAGGTTGGTTATTAACTTTTAGAAAATTTGATTGATTCAGATTCGAACATTCGAGACACACTGCGGATCGTTGACACAATATGGCTTGAAACATTCAAGAACATTTGCTAACATGTGTAACAATGGTGTTACGAAGGAAGCCATGGATGAAGCTTCAAAAGCAACATGTAGTTCGTTTAACATGGGGCAATGGAATCCTGCGACTGTTGGTTACAGTGCCTAATCGATAATGGAGGAATGGAATATAGAATAATGTCGACAATAAGCAATATGATAACATATCACATGGGGTGGTCATTCATGTCCCATCTACCTTAAATGATTAGATTGTACCTTGGAAAAGCAAATGCTAGAAATAGTGAATTTTATGTGTTGGGATCAAAATGGGCACTACAAGAATTATGACTTAGCGACTTGAGATACTGGGTTACAAAAGTATAAATCTCTTATATAACTTTTCTATTATATTACTACCAAACGAAAAATAGTCACGAACACAGTCATCATTAAAATACTGTTCTAAACAAATTCTCAGTACTCCCTTGGTTTAAAGATTTATTAACTGAATAATTTAAAAAACTATATATACTAGGGCATCCAAAATGGGGATTAAATAAGAGGTTAATAGAATTAAATTGAATATGAGAGGTTGGAGCTCAATCTATACTGAAGCACATAATAGAGATTTTAGTGAAAAATTATAGGTTTTTTAAGAACCGAATGGAATATATATATATATATATATATATATATATATATATATATATATATATATATATATATATATATATATATATATTATCTTTTACTTGGAACTTCATTTAAACTAGGGAAGGATCCCGTATTGCGGGGTTAGCTGAATTTTTTTTTATTAGGACAAATAAACAAACAAACACCAAGGGGTACGCCTTGAAGCAATCGGTTTTCCTATAATTGTCATTTTAGCCTCTTTAAGCTCCATTTTCCCTAATAAATCTATCTAATCAGTGTTTCTTGATTATATTGGAAAAAACATATTGGACTTTGTCGTCTTTCATTGTCATTTCATTGATTCCACAAGTACATAATGAATTCAAAGTGTGAAAAATACATTTATACGACTTTCGAACCCGACCAGGTGACACTTTCTAATTTTTGGTACGGGATCACAGCTGCTTCAACTGTAGTTTGTTTAGAAACTCAGCAACTGTTGATTTGTGTCGTGTCAAGACTTCCTACAACATTTAATATGCTTTAACACAAATTGAGTACAAATATATAATCTTTACAACAAATTAATTGTGTCATTGTGTGTGCAAAAGATAATGAATTTTTAAAACCTTGAATGTTGCTGCAACATCAACTGTGATATCGAAATTTGGAAGCTGAAAAAAGTCAAAGAATTTCTTCATATGCTCCGACTCCAATACATACCTTTAAAACAAATAAATAATATATATATATATATATATATATATATATATATATATATATATATATATATATATATATATATATATATATATATATATATATATATATATATATATATATATATATATATATATATATAAATGAAGGATGAAGGAGAAATCTTGTTAATGATATCAAGTAAACTCACTTAGCAACACTTTGTTGACGTATGCATTCAATCAACGTTGCACCATAATGTAATGCCATATCTGGATTCTCATAACTAAATGAAAAAAAAAATTCAAGAAAAAAATAAACTTTAAGGAACATGATTCATGATTCTCATAACTAAATGAAAAAAAAAATTCAAGAAAAAAATAAACTTTAAGGAACATGATTCATTTTATATTCAATACACATCAAAGATTATACAGATATGTAAAAGTTAAAACAAATAGCAAAGTTTCGTACATTTTTGGCTCAAATATAACATTAGAATAAGGTATTGCAACCACATAGAATACCAAAATCAATCATTGCCTATTAGAATAAGGTAATTCTAACCCAATTTTGTAAATATCTCTTTCAAACAAACACCCATATTTATAGTGTTTTGTTTTGGACACATCAAAACAACGGTGACATTTGTTTCTTGGGAGAAGAATTGATAAAACACCTCATCTTGAAAGGTAGGATTATCGTTGTTCTTTGAGTTTGTTTGCTTGCTTATTGAGTAAAGAAACCATTTGGTTTCTATCATATGAAAAGACAACCATGAACACTAAATAAATGAGATCACCTTCAAAAGGGTAAAATTCTAAAGCTTATGCTTACCTTGATGCTAAGATATCCACTACATCAATATTTGCCTCCAAATAATCATATGCAATCAACCGTGACTGAACTTGTTGACGTTGTAGGTTTGCAACAATCTGAGTAGCATCTTTGCGAGCCTATGAAAGGAATTCAAGTTTGAAACTAAAATTAGATGAATCAGAAGAAATCATATGCATATGTAAAGTGTAATAAGCATCCTAAAAGTGTAAAATGCAAAAACCATGATTATTGGTGATTGGTGAACCATGCTAGAAAGATCCTTACTTCTAAGTTTAACTTTGGGAGAGAAACAATTACTAAGCAAAGTGTATTTTCTTTGAAGAACTGTGGGTCAATTGAGCATAAGCTTTAGAAACAGGTTCAACTTCACTATTCCCATACAGAATTTGCTTAAGCTCAAGGAGGAAGCCTCATGGTTTAGGGTTTAAGTAATTTTAATTTGAGAAATAGTTGAAGCTATAAAACCATTATAATTGCAAACAATCACAAATGTTGCTATTAATTTCACACATGCTTCTATTAATCAAGTTGAAGTATCATCAAGGCATTTCATCTAGCATGTAAAGAGCAGTTGAATTTTCTACTAAACTCATAAGTATAAGATGCTAATAGGATTCCATAATGCAAACCACACCTTATTATCGACATATTCCAAAGCTAGAGCCTTGTAAATCCACAACTATATATATATATATATATATATATATATATATACCTGGCAATGGGGCGGATTTGGAGTGAATCGACCTTGATCCAAACCCTTTTAACAAATTTCAAAATCCGATCCAAACCCGCTCCGTAACCCGCAGGGTTTTGAATAATCAAACCCATATCCTTATCCACCGAATCAGCAGATATCCAAATCTGCCCCGTAACCCGTAGGTTTTTTGAATAATCAAACACATTTTACTTAAATCATAAAATCAAATTTATTAAATAAAACTAAATTTTGATTTAGATAACATATTATGTACTCGAGGACTTTCTATTGGAATTAAAATCATTATTTTAGTTACTTCCAATTGGTTTTTGATCGTTGATTGCATTGATAGAGAATAGCAATTACAAACTTTCTTCCGGTTGATAAATGACCTTATTTATTTATAAATGAAATTGGTGATTACATGATGAAATATAAATGAAATGAAATCATGACTCTTGGGAGAAGACTGGAAGTCTAGAAGTTGAGTCCTGGAGACCTATGTAAAAACAATTTAGTCTTTGGCCTTTTATCTTTGGACTTCTTATTGGAATTTAATGTAAACTTTAGGCAATATAAAATATAAATTTATATTTCTAAAATTTATATGGGGCGGGTTATAAACGGAGCGGATCGGTGATGATCCATACCCGACCCTTTTAATAAAAGGGTTAGCGGGTACGGGTCGTTAATGGGTAAACGGATTAAAAACTATGCTCCAAACCCATATAATTGTTAAGGGTTTGGATCGGATCAGGGTCGATTCGCCGACTCGCCGAGTAGATGTTGTGGTGAGAAACCCTAAATCCTTGGGTTTGGGGCCTATTTAAAGGCACTTATAGCCTCATTTGCGGCTATACCTCCCTGGGAGTAAACCCTAATTGGCTTGTGTTCTTAGAGAGAGATTTTTGAGCTAACCTTGAGCATTTGGTGCATCTTTTGAAGAGAAGAGAGGGACTCTAATCCAAGACACGAGAATGAGCCGCTAGATCTGTGGCTATTTCACCTCAGAGCTTCTAGGAAAGGTATAAAGCTTGCACCTTTCTCATTTGTTGAAGTAGATCTCATGTTTTTGGGAGTTTATGGCTTTTTCTATCGAATATGAGGACCTAGAGTGTTTTGAGTTCATATTGAGGTTTGGACCATGTGAGGTCCCTAGAGTCCAAAAGCTCCTACTTTATTCAGCCCTAATAATGCTATTGAGTGAAAAAACCCTTTTTATGGTGTGTTTTGGCATTTCAAGCCCTAAGTGCCCTGCATGGACGTAAAGTCTGTGACTTTATGTGATAAATGAGCCTTAAGAGTATATATCAAGAGTTTGGGAAGGTTTTCTACCTTAAAATCGTCTGAATGAGAAAAGAGTCTGAATGGACTCACCGTGTCCAGGAGCTGACTCGACACGTCGGTTAGGGTTTGTCCTGATGAGCTGGCTATGTTGTTACTCGACGAGTTAGGGGGTTGACTCGACGAGCTAGACCCTCACGAAGACCTCTGAATAAGATGAATCACATGAGTGCACTCAACGAATAAGGTCAAACTGGGACTGTTGACTCGAGTTTGACTTCTATTGACTATAAGCTTAGGTCAACATAAGTAATGGAGAGCATGGAGGGGTAAAATGGTCTTTTACCCATTCCAAGAGTTAGAGAGAGAGTGAGGGAAGAACCTTTGGTGTATTTGAGTAAGAGTGGGGTATTGATTAGAGATACTTATCTAATGTGTTAGGAGGAGGCTAGTTCGAGATTCCCGAGAATGAGACTTTTACTTGCTAGCTTATGAGGCGAGTCTTCTCACTATATTTACCAAGAGTGGTATCTTTGCGTGATTGAGCTGTCTTATGTGCTTATCTGTGTATTGTTATATTCTGCATTGTGTCTTTGTGATTTATGCTGAATATTGTTATTATGAGTTTATTGAGTTGGGACCGGAAGGTCCCACTGAGACACATTGACCGAAGGGTCTTATTGAGTTATAGCCTAGAGTGGCTAATGAGCTGTATGTGGTATTTTGGGGAACTCACTAAGCTTTGTGCTTACTGTGTTATGTGTTATGTGTTTCAGGTACTTCTCAGGATCACGGGAAGGCGCCGACTTGATTGTACACATATCAGAGTTTGATTTATGATTGAGAGGATCCTGGAGTATATATATATATATATATATATATATATATATATATATATATATATATATATATATATATATATATATATATATATATGATCTGCAGGAGGATACTAGGCGACGTGAGATTGAGATGGAGCTCTAGGCGAAAGAGTAGAGGCAGGCCCCGACGTAGTCGTAGCCTGCGCCAAAGCGGTTCAAGGCCGCTGATGTTAGATCTGGGAGTCATAGGGGCCATACTTATGGGAAATATGACAAGGTTCATGATGGAGCTTGTTGATTTCTTCGGGATGCCACAAATGTGGCAAGCAGGGCCACAATGCGAGGGACTGCCAACACCAGACTCCAGTATCCAGCATCAGGATCTGCTATCATTGTGATCAGGTGTACCACATAAAGGGCCAATGTCCCTTGATTGCTTCTAGACCAGCACAGGCTCCAGTGTCGGCTACTATGAGGATCACGGATGGGAGCCAGGGCTGGGCGGAGCCAACGAGGGCTCGCGATCATGCTTTTCAGCTTACTGCTGAGGAGGCCAGAGCAACACCAAACTTTGTGACTGGTATGTTTCTATTTATTATTCTTTTAATTATTTTATGGGATGCTTATATTTATGTTTCTGATAGGTATATTCTTAGTGAACTTTATGCCTGCTCTAGTTGTATTTGACTCGTGCGCAAGTCGGTCTTTTGTATCGCGATCTATTAGTAGGGATTTTGGTGTGCCTCTTTGTGAGTTGGAGTGTATATTGCGGGTTTCTATCGCTAACGAACATGGGGTTTCTGTATCTAGTATATATTAGGGTTGTGTATTGGAGATCTTCGGGGTGCCCTATCCGATTGATTTGATCCCTATCCCCATGGGGGTGTGTGCGTGATAGTGGGGATGGACTGGTTAAGTGGGTTTGGTGCCATGATCGATAGCGAGGGTCAATGGGTAGTAGTTTGGAACCCAAGTGGGGGAGAACTGGAGATCGATTATGAGGGTACTAGGGTTGGTTTAGGATTTTGTTTGGCGGCCAGGGCTCGACAGTATATTTAACATAGGTATGTCGGTTATATGTCTTATGTGGTTGATACTCGGGTTGGAGATAAAACTTCAGTTTCATAAGTACCATTTTTCAGGGAATTTGCTGATGTTTTCCTATAGGAGTTACCCGGTGTGCCTCCCGAGAGGCAGGTTGAGTTTAGGATTGATCTAATGCCAGGTGTGGCTCCAATTTGCAAGGTGTCATATTGCTTGGCACCTCATGAGATGTAGGAGTTATCCTCTTAGCTTTAGGATCTATTAGGAAAGTAGTTCATTAGACCGAGCAATTCTCCGTGGGGAGTGCCGATACTGTTCGTCAAGAAGGAGGATGGCTCACATCGAATGTGCATTGATTACCAGGAGTTGAACAAGTTAACAGTGAAGAACCATTATCCCCTTCCGCAGATTGATAACCTCTTTGATCAGTTTCAGGGTGCATCTTGGTTCTCCAAGATCGATATGAGGTTCAAGTATCATCAGGTGAGAGTAGGAGAGGATGTGGGGAAGATCGCGTTTCAGACTTGTTATGGGCATTACGAGTTCATGGTGATGCCATTTGGGTTGACCAATGTGCCTGTAGTGATTATAGATTTGATGAATCGGGTGTGCAAGTTGATGCTCGACCGATCTGTTATAGTGTTCATTGATGATATCTTGGTGTATTCCAAGACCAGAGAGCAGCACGAGGAGCACCTTCGAGAGCTTCTGGGAGTATTGAGGTGGCAATGGTTGTATGTCATGTTCTCAGAGTGTGAGTTCTGGGTGTGAGAGGTCTAATTCTTGGGACATCTCGTTAACCAAGACGAGATTTGGTCGACTCAGCCAAGATAGAGTCCATGATGAAGTGGGAGGTTCCGAAATCTCCCTTAGAGATCAGGAGTTTCTTGGGTTTGACGGGATACTATCAGAGATTTATTCAGGATTTCTCCAAGATTGTGGTACCCCTCACTCATATAACAAGGAAGTGAGTGGATTTCCAGTGGGGCCGTGAGCATCAGTTAGCATTTGAGACTCTTCAGCAGAGGTTATGTGAGGCCACAGTATTGACCCTTCTGGATTGTGTCGAGGATTTTTTGGTATTCTGTGATGCATCTATCACCTGTTTGGGGGTGGTCCTTATGTAAAGAGGACAAGTGATTGCTTATGCTTCATGGCAGCTGAAGCCTCATGAGATGCGATATCGTACTCATGACTTGGAGTTGGGAGCAGTGGTGTTTGCCCTCAAGATTTGGAGACATTACCTTTATGGGGTTCATTGTACTGTTTACACAAATCAGAAGACTTTTAAGATATCTTATGGATCAACCGAACTTGAACATGAGGCGGTGCAGGTGGATGGATGTGGTCAAGGATTATGACTGCGAGATGCTTTACCATCCGGGTAAAGCGAATGTGGTAGCGGATGCATTGAGCCACAAGTCAGCTGGGTCTTCAGTTAGGGAAGTTTGTACAAGGATATCCGTTGATTCTCTACTTTTGGGTTTGATCAGGGAGGCTCAGGAAGAGGGAATTCGGAAGGAGACTCGAAACAGGAAAGGATCAAGGGCGAGATCGACAAGTTTATCATTGATAGTCAAGGGTTGTTGACCCGATGTGGTCAGTTTTGGGTTCCAGTTTCTAGTGGGATCAGGCAGATAATGCTGGAGGAGACTCTTAAGTCTCACTTTTCTATACACCCGAGAGGCACCAAGATGTATCGGGATTTGAGATTGAGCTAATGGTGGCCGTGTATAAAGAGGGAGATAACCTAGTATGTCGAGAGGTGCTTTACCTGTAGGATGGTCAAGACCGAGCATCAAAGGCCGCATGAGAAGCTGCAGCCTTTGGAGGTTCCCATGTTGAAGTGGTAATAGATCACTATGGATTTCATCAACAAGTTACCGAAGACGGCCAAGGGTTTTGATGCTATATGGATTATCGTGGATCGATTGACCAAGAGTGCCTACTTTTTGGCCATCTGGGAGAGCTCTTCGGCCGAAAAGTGGGCCGATGTGTATGTACGGAAGATTGTTGCTCGTCATGGTGTTCCGGTCTCCATTATTTCAGACCGAGATGTTTGGTTCACTTCCCGATTCTAGAAGAAGTTCCATGAGGAACTGGGCACGAGACTACATTTTAACACGACTTATCACCCGCAGACCGACGGTCAGAGTGAGCGGACCATCCAGATCCTTGAGGATATATTGCAGACCTGTGTATTAGATTGTGGTGGGAGTTGGGATTCCTACCTACCTCTTATGGAGTTCTCCTACAACCATAGTTATCACTCCAACATTGGTGCCCCACCTTTTAAGCTCTTGTATGGTCAAAGATGTCGTATGCTGGGGAGAGGTTGGTCAAAAGGTCATGGGAAGGACCGAAGTAGTCCTTCAGACTACAAAGCGTATTCACCAGATCAGGTAGAGACTGGAGACCGCTCAGAGTCGGCATAAGAGCTATGCTGAGTGACGCTGATCAGAGTTGGAGTTTCAGGTCGGCGGTATGGCACTCTTGAAGGTCTTACCCTGGAAGGGTGTGATACGATTCAAGAATAGGGGAAATTCGGTCCCCAGTATATTGGTCCTTTTTGTGTGATCGCCAGGGTAGGTAGGGTGGCTTACCGGTTGGATTTGCTGAGTGAGCTCAGTCATATCCACAACACTTTCCATGTTTCTCAGTTGTGAGGTGTGTGTTAGACAGTGAGACGGTGGTTCCTTTTGATGTTATTCAGGTCGATGACGTCTGCATTATATCAAGAGACCGGTGTCTATTTTGGAAAGAAATATGAAGGTCCTGCGTAACAAGGAGTTTCCTTTTGTAAACGTTCAGTGATAGCATCGGAGAGGCTCCAAGTGGACATGGGAGATGGAGGTTGGGATGCGGGGGCAATATCCTGAGTTATTTGCCACCACGGACTTCGAGGACGAAGTCTGATTCAAGTGGGGGAGAATTGTAACCCTTAGTTCAGGTGAACATTTTATTGTTTGATGAAGTTAAAATTTCAATTCTGACCCCTCTCACGATGTGGGATTTCTTGTCAAGTTGTGAGGAATTAAATGATCGTGCATGCCATTTTGAGACTCACGGCGTGAGCAATGGATAGCTCATGACGTGAAATTTGTCTGTGTGGAAAACCCTAGTTTTGAGAGTTTCGCTTCATATTTAAAGCAAGTGAGGGCTAGGGTTATCCCATCCTTAGCCTCAATCACCTCCTTACCCTGCCTTTTGAAACCCTAGCATCCATTGTTGGTATTTGAGCTTATCTGTTGCGTTTTTAGCCAAAAAGAAGAGGAAGAGCATCAAGTTCATCATTCCTATATTTCAAGCCTCACCATTGTCCATCTTGGCACATTCTGGACCTGTTATGAGTTCCAAGTTCCTTGCTTTATGAGTCCTTAAGCTTAGATATAGGTTTTTGTGCTTATTTCTCTATATTCAAGTTGATGTAGTGATTGGGATCCATAAAGTTTCCAACTTTATGGATCTCCATGGTCCCTTGAGTGTTATAGTTGCTAGATTTGTAGTTTGGTGGAGTTTTGTGACTCTTGGATGATATTTGATGTCATATTTCCCAAATTGTGCCCTAGTTGGTGTTGGGAAATGTATTGGACATGCATGTCTAAAAAGCCACGAATTTTATGATGTTCTGGAGTGAATAAGACTATATGGAAACTTTGGTTGCTTGTTTTAAAGGATCCAGAGTTTCATTAAGAACTTATGATCTGGGCGTCTACATGACGTGAGGGTTCGGGGTTTCACGACATGAGGATGATGATCCCCGATTATTTTGCAATTTTCGGATCATGACATGACCATTGGAGGGGCTACGACGTGACCCTTGGCTGTGAGTTTTTTGGGTTCAGTTTGAATTTGACCTTGACTTGGATTTGATCAAGTTTGACTTAAGTGTATTTTGGTTATTTTGGATTGTGGTTGATAATTGGTCATTTGGTTCGATAGGTGACTAGTTAGAGTTGAGATTCAGAGTTGAGACCTCATCAGCTATTGTTCAAACTGTGAGGTGAGTCTTGCTCACTGTATGTACGGGTCGAAGGCACCAAGGATGGCCCATTTGATTGGTATCCTGTTATACCATATTTTGCTATGAAGTAGTGATCTGTTAGATTTGGATCCTAGTTTCTAGGGTGTTGCTATGCGGTAGTGATATATAGATTTGCCTGTTTGTCTGTTGGCTGATTATATGTTTATCTGTTATGTATATGTCGACATATTTTGAGTTGTGGTTGAGGCTTTACTGCTTTGTGCATGTGCTAACAGATCGGGCGCATTCAAACCCGATGGTTGATTTGGCCCAAGGGTATACCATCCCAAGGATGACTGGACCCATTGGATATTGGCACTCTAACATGCGGTATTCCGTCCTGAGGATGGCTGGACCCAGAGGTTGACTGGCCTGGGGTATTTCAACCGGATGGTTGATTGGACCCGACATGCTGTTGTATATGTTATCCGTTTGTGTGTTGGTACTTTGGGGTAACTCATTAAGCTTTGGCTTATGATTTTAGTTTGTTGTTTCGGGTACTTCTGATGATCGTGGGAAGGTGAAGACGTGACCGTAAACATCCTCTATTTATGGCTTTATGATTTTGGGATACTCTGATATGGATAAACAATTTGGAAACAATGATTTTGTAAACATTTTATGACTATGGGTTGTTTTTGAAAGTTTTAAATTGTTGTGATTTTTGGGATGTCACATAATGTTGTATTCTTGTATTTTAGTGTTTGATTCCTATATTTGTATTATATATTGATTACTCAATGGAAAAATATATAGAGGTATTTTACCTAAATCTTATATAGTGTCAACTTGTTGTGTTAATCTCTTCTCTTTCCCACACGACAATCGACGCACACTCTGCCACTTCTTTTGTTGTCTCTCTTCCTCTTAACACTATTATTCACATGATCACAATCAAATATCACCCACAAATTATCTTTAATGACAAAATCAACTTCTTCCCCTCCTCGAGTACATAAATTTTCTGGTCATATTGCTGGAAAACTATATGAACCTCCTCAAACCAATGATGTAACCAATTTTTCTTCTCCAAAAGTTGACAACAAAAAGCATCTTGATGTTGATCAACATTCATTCCTTATTATTCAGTCCTCTTTAACTGAAACTATCATGGCAAAAACCCTAAGTCTCACAACGGATTATGAGGTTTGGTGCAATCTTGAACATACCTATCGTCATGACCCTAAAGAATGTATGAAAGATCTTAAGGACTCCCTCCATCAACTTAAAAAGGGTATGTCTATTATTTTTGAATTTAACTTAAAGTTTCAAGCAATCTGTGATTAACTCACTGCTGTTAGTCACCTCGTTAAAGAATTTAACAAAAATCACTGGTTTCTATGTGGTTTTGGATCATCCTTTGAAACTTTCTCTACTACTTATTGTTCGATAAAACCAAGATCCTCGTTTCTTAACCTTGTATCACAAGCAGAAGGTCATGAGCTATTTATTGTTGCCATTCATAATTTAGCACCACCGTCAGCTGCCTTCAATGACCACCGCTAACAACCATCTACTTCCACCTCTCATGGTGGCTCCACCAATGGACGTGGTTGTGGATCACATTTTGGTGGTTTGGTCGACGTTCTCCTTACAAACAATTATGTCCCACCAATGGCTACTATGCTAGCCCCTGCCTAGACCTGGTTTATTTTGCTCACAAGGCTTTAATATGAATGCCAATTTGGAACATGCCTTTCATTGTCAATGTCATGTTACTAATAATGACCCTAATTGGTATGCAAATTCTTAGGCAACTACCCACACAATACCTTCGACTTCCAATCTTGACTTTGCTTCTAGTTATGTAGGAACAATCATGTAGTTTTTGGCAATGGAAATGTTTCACCCATCTCACATATTGGTAACCCATCACTTTCTTTAGATCTTAATTTTCATATGTTCTTGTTGTTCAAAATATTACTAAGAATCATCTTTCAATTAGAAACTTAACAAAGGATTTTCCGAGGGATGTTTTATTTTCTAACCCCTTCTTTGTTATTTAGAACCGCGAAACAATGGAAATTATGTCAACACAAGGTGAACAAATGGAAGCTCTGATCTAGTTTTGCTTACGTCACACTAAATCCGATCTGGTTCCGGTCAAAATCCGAATCCAATTCCAAACTGGTTTGAACCATTTTTCTGTGGGTTTTACAGGATTTTGGTGCTATTTTAGATCTATTTTTTTTTAAGAAATCCGATTTACGATCCTTTATCAAATACAATTTTTACCCATAGGATTTGGATCCGGTTATAATCCAGTCTATCAGATCCAATCCGATCCGCTTTGGTGAAATTCGGTTTTAACCAAAACCTGTTTTGAGATTGGGCCAGTTTCAAATTGATGAGCTGGTTTTGGTGTGCATATCTACTAGAAAAGGGAGCATGTGTTAATGGAGGTTACATATTCAAGCCCGATCATAAAGTTGATCTTACTTATATTGGACAAACTCCCTTATTTTAGGCTCTTTTCCCAACCAACGAACAACACGAATTTAAATATACTACGAAGAATCCTCGTTGGTTATTAGTCAAAGAAGACTTGGGAATTAGTTCCCGATCCTCCAAACTAAAAGTTTGTCAGTTCTAAATAGGTTTACCGTAAAAAGTACAACTCTAACGACATAATGTAACATATTAAAGAGTGTCTAGTTGCTTAAAGCTTTACTCAAGTTTTGGGTGTTGACTACATGTACACATTCAACCCTGTCATTAAGGCTGCCATGGTTTGAATTCTTTTTTCTTTAGCTGCCATGCACAAATAGCCTTGACACAAGCTAGATGTGAACAATTCCTTTTTTAAACGAACAACTTACCGACAAAGTGTTTTTTGAAACAACCTTTGGGATTTTCTAATCAATGATTTCCAAAACATGTTTGTTGTAGCATCCCCAAATTCACGGTCATTTAAAATTTTTTATTTATGCTTAATTGAAAATCAGAGTATTCAATTTTAAAGAATAATATTGTGAAATTTGTTCCCAAAAAACATGATAAATATATTATCAAAACATTTCCATATAAATGTATTTTGTTTATAATAAAACTTTGGGATGTCATTGTCAATACAGAAACATAAGCATAAACAAACCTTACATTCATTTACACTAGTGATCTACATCTCCTTTAATCTCTCAGTGTAATGTAGCTTCGTATCGACAACTGTGATGCAAATAAACTAAGTGGGTCAGGTTGGGAAACCTGGTGAATACATAGGGTTTTCAACTGAGTACATTGGGTTTTCAACCCACAATAACAAAGTTATTATGTTTCATCATCACACAGATAGCCCAATTACCCATCCCCATGATCTTCTTTATTTCTTAAGGATCTACCCTAAGAATCATCTATCATTCACTCATTTATTCCTAAAGATTCTCCTAAGGAATAGGCATGAAGTCCATTGTTTCCTATGACATAGCTGCTAATGTTATCTATTAGGCACAACTACCAATATTATCATTTAGGTGCAGCTGCCAGGATTATCACGTTCTCTATTAGGCGTAGCTACCAATATTATCATTTAGGCGCAACTACCAGGATTATGATGTTCTCTATTAGGCTCAGCTACCGATATTATCCTTTAGGCCCAGCTGCCAGGATTATGATGTTCTCTATTAGGCTCAACTGCCAATATTATCCTTTAGGCGCAGCTGCTAGGATGTTTAGAGTACATTGTAGTTCAAAAACATCTACAGGTTGTGGCGCAACTGTCAATATTCATCCATATCATCTTTCACCCCTCATCATTGATCTACCCAACATATTCGTAAATATAAAATACACATACAGTTTAAATCATTTAAAACATGTAAAAATCGTTCATCCAGCATATATATCAGGAACACAAATAATTTGCACGCTTATCACTTAATTTATATTAAATACTTCTTAACTATGTGTAAGATGAAAGTAACTATGCACTCACTTGTTAAAGTGATGATTCCAAACTCGGGCAACGCTTCGCTTCTAACGATTCTATTTTTTCTTTGATGAAACCTAGTATCATTATTACTAGAGTTTAGGTTAATATTTATAGCGACTATTTACGAGTGATATTGTTTTATAAGTGTTCAACAATACTTTTCAACCACTATGTACAGACAAGGGCCAGACATGAAACACCGGAGGGCAGGACCATTTTCGCATTATAGCACTTTTGAAATCCAACAATCGTATGCGGCCCTTGAAACCAGATTCCCCGTACTGCGAGTAGTTAAAAGATATTAAAATAAAACTTTGTATATTAGATTTTATAATATATTTATTGTTTATAAGTTCATAATAACGATATTAAACTTAAACATAAGCTATACTTGAAGTAGGGTAAGCATAACTCACTTACCGGGAGGTTTGTCCAGGAACCAAGTTCTAGGGGGTAGAACTTCCAAGCCAAAAAGCTCTTTTTATCAGAGCCTTGTAGCACTCTGGGGGCTTTCCTCTAGCACTTAGAAGTTACTAGAGGTTAGGAGGGGTTTAAAGAGAAGTTAGAGAGAGAGAGAGAGAGAGAGAGAGAGAGAAGGGTTGAGGTGTGAGGAAAATGAGTGAGCATCAAATGGTATTTATAGGTTGAAAAATGGCTCAAATCAGCGAGTTCCAAGCCTCCAACTCTTAGAGTTGGTGTTTTACATGTCACCATCTGGTGGCAAGGCGTGGGGAGAAAGCAAGGGGTCAGATCGTGCCACGTCACTCCCTTCGCAACAACACCCTTCCGACTTCTAACTTCCGTAAATTTTGCATACGAGCTCCGTTTTAGACGTTCTTTATATCCACGCATAGGTATTGAAAAGATCTACAACTATGCTTCTGACTCCATTGGCTAGTTCTCGACTGATTTTAAATTTAATAATACAAGAAGTTTACACTGTTTACCAACCGTGTAAAATTCATAACTTCTACATCCAGACTCCGTTTTTGACTGTTTTTCTTATCGTTGAGATCCTATTAATGAGATATTCAATTATTATTTAGTTTGTGTTGGGTAAAAATGGATCGATCTAAAATTCGAATTTCGGGCTGCCTACTGCTATGTCAAATCTTAGATAACTCATAACTTCCTCATACGAAGTCAAATTTTGACGTTCCTTTTATGTACGTTATCGGTTTAACATATAATACGCATTTCGTTTAGATTCCTAAGGCTAAAAAGTAATCTATCAAAAAAATTACTTTTTACGATTCCCGGTGTCATGCCGGTTTTGTCGTAAAATTTCGACGGGTCATAACTTCTTCGTTATAACTTGGATTTTCGTGTTCTCTATATGTACAGAACCCTTGTGACATATAATATAACATGGTTAAGATTATTTACTCTAAATAATATTCTATCTAAAAGTCATTTTTATGCTTATTGTCTCTAAATTAACTAGCCCGAATCTACGGGCGTTACAATTATCTCCCACTTTGGATGATTACGTACCAGAATCATCAACGAGACAGGGCGTATATAATGACTCCATACGTTATCTATTCATCTTAGGTAATAATCATAACTTCTATGTTCATTCGAAGGAGTATCTAACTCTTGGACTTCTTACTGCAGGCGGTGCTCAATCTTGCACCCGCTCATTATTCTATGTTGGACTTCCAATCGTTACCTTCAAGTTAAAAAATCGATCCTTGTTGGAGACTCCTCTTTCTTCTTAAAAAGACTTAACTTAAGAGAAGTTCTTTACTTCGATTATCATGACAGACCGATGGGTCATGTTCTAATGACCTTTCATCGTATGATGCAACGCTTAGACTTAGGTCTCTTAGAGTCAAATTCCCGAATGGAATATACCCTACTTCATTTTCCAATGTGATATAATCACATTTTAGCATGTAGCATTTCTAGCTATATGCTCAACGATCGCGATACTTCTATTGATCGCTTCGATTATCTTTCACTTCAATCGTCTGGCTTAAGTCAGATGCTACATCGATCTTGGTTCTCTAAACCACGTAACGTACTTATCTAACTCAGGCTCGATTTGATATGACCATTAGGGTCGAAATAACAATCATCTTCTTGGTCATTACTGAAACGATGGTAACGACATACTTGAACAAAACGGAATCAATTACTAGTGCTTTGGTAACCTTGTGACTTTCCCTGATCCAAGTGTGAGTCTTGTGCTTCCAGTAGTATAGTCCTCTACTAACATCCACACCTACTCATACTCGTCCCAAGTATTGTCTCACAGTTTTCGAAGTCACCATACAATAATTTCACATAGTCATTTAACACATCGGATAAAAAAACCAAGCTTTAAATTATTTCTTGAAACGATTACAAAGATGTTCAAGTTCAACGTATACTATGCCTTTAATAGGCTACACCACATGATACTATCCACATGGCTACCTTATATCTTGATCTTCGGATATAAGTTCCCTTACTCCTGATCCCTTGCCTTGTCATCTGCTTCATCGAGGATCATCTGGAATGCTCTTGCCTTTGGATTTGGCGGTGCATTTGGCTTTATAGCTCCATTCCTCTTTAAGCAGTCTTGCTTGAAGTGCCTTTCTTCACTACATCCGTAACACACCCTTTTGTTGAATGTACACTCATTGGCGTAATGCCTAGACTTTCCACACTTGAAACACATCACCTCCTCACCAAATTTTCCAAAGTGTTTCTTCTTGCACTTATCACACCATCTTGCTTCACCTCATCCTCCTCCTTCTCCGAACTTCTTCTAACCGAACTTCGAGAATTTTCTCTTCTCGTTGGACCTTAAAAATCCTTCAAACTTTATCTTCTCGCCAACTTTGACCTTGTTGGTGACTCTACTATTGATCATCTCCTCAACAGACTTAGCAGCCCAGATAGCCACCTCGAGAGCAGGTGCCTAGCATACTGGAAAAACATATTCTCATGGTAGTCCCTTCATATAATTATCGAATTTCGTTGGTTCGTCAAGGACGATGCGAAAGAAAACTCCATCTTGTCCATGAAAGCATTGGTATAATCGTAAATGGACATGTTTCCCTTCTTTAATGTCAGAAATTGGTTTTCTAGTTCTAGTATATTTTGGGCTTTGCAGAACTTGCATTTGAAGTGGACCAAGAATTTTGCCCATGTTAGTTGTAGTGGCTCATTGGGGCTCATGGTCTTCCCCAATATCTTCCACCAGTGAAAAGCACCACCTCTAAACTGATGCACTGCATAAGTGGTTTGTAGCTTGCCCTTGCAACCACACGCTATGAAAGCTAGCTCCATCTCAGAGATCGAGTACATAACTTCGATTGGATCTTTTTGTTGGATTAATGTCTAAGTCCATAACTATAATTGGTAAGACTTGACCCGACCCGACATGGTCCATTTGGGTTGCATACCATCATGCACTTGGATAGACTATAATGAGAGAAATAAGACACTTATGGTTATTAATATATTATAAGTTCTAGTATATTAATAATAAGAATAATAAGATTATTTAATTAGTATTGATCAAGAATTAATCTAGGATTAATTAAGTGATCAAAAGAAGACTAATTAAATATATGGGTTGATTGTGTAAATCATCCATACTTATATAGTGGGCTAATGCTCCATGGATAATCAAGTTGGGCTAAAAACCATAGGATGGTCCATGGATGCTCCATGGTGTATTTGTACTCATGGATCATGGAAATAAAAGGCCATGTCAATTAGGGTTTACATGGTCTAACCCTAACTATATAAACATCTTATTCTTGACTAAATCGGCCACTAGAGTGTGAAGTGAAAGGGCTAGCCGATTTCATGAGTTGTAGAATTCTCTCAAGTTATTCTAAGTGTTTTGGTGATTGTGATTCCATTTGAGGCTTCCACACTATTGAGGCTAGGCACTCAAGCTTCATGAAGACTTTCTACATTAAAGAGGTATGTATTCTATCTTGTTACACTCATTGTTTTGTATGCTAGATTAGGATAATACCTTGGAAGTTCTTATTTGCATATATAATAGAGACAACATAGATCCAAGGTATTTAGGGTTGCATGTACACTTAGGAGTGTTAGAATGCTCAAAACCAAACAATGGTATCAGAGCCTAGGCTTGTTTTCTATTATACTTGATGCAAATTGCTGAAAAATGCTGAAAAACTCGATTTTCTGGCTTTCTGGGAACCGGACTCGCCGAGTCCACTGATGAACTCGCCGAGTCCATGAGTAAAATCATCCTACTCGCCGAGTAGGTTCATGCACTCGTCGAGTAAGAGCCCCAGACAGCATATTTTCGAGGTTTTTGGCTAGAAATGGACTAGGAACATTACCCTAAGTTGTTTTTGAACTTATACACTTGTTTTTGATGTGGTAATGTTCATGCTAATCCATTTTCAAAGAGATAATTGTCAATAGATTCATGTTTTGTATTAGTTTAAGGTTTAGACTAATTACATGAAAAAGTTTGATTTGAATTATCTTGTTCTTATGAGTTGTTTAGATTAATAGAAAAGTTAATTGAAATAGTTGTTTTCAATCCATTTTAATCTAAGAGTTGAGTATAAAATGTGTTTGTGTAACTTGTCCTCAAGTTACATGAAGAGTCACATTAAAGACTCATAAAACTCATAAAAGTTGGCAATGGTTACAAAATGAAGAGTCTTGTGTCATTGAATAATTTTTTATGACTCCATAACTTGTCCTCAAGTTATGGAAGTTCAAGAGTCACTTCATTAAAGAAAAATATGTAACCATAATTAAATCCATAAGTTATAAAATAAAGAAAAGTTAGTTCTTTTATTAGTTTAAAGTCTTCCATAACTTGTCCTCAAGTTATGGAACTTGAAGAGTTTTTGGATTAAAACTACTTTAAACACATAAGTTATGAAATTAATTAGTTTTGAATAGTTTCAAAACTTGCCCTCAAGTTTTGGAATTTGAAAAGTTTTCCTTATGAATACTTTAATTCCAAGTTAGCCCTTAGAATTTTAAAAGTTAAAATTCAACCCTTATACTTTATAATATTATAAGTTAATAATATATATATATATATATATATATATATATATATATATATATATATATATATATATATATATATATATATATATATATGTATAAGAGTAAAGTCAGTCTTACCGCTAGTATGCCTCATTCACGAAGCCGGTCTATAAGGTGGGTATAAGGTTGTTGCCTATAAAATGGCAACTTAATGGGTGTCCACTCTCACCCACCGCTTGCTTGACTGGTGGAGGGTCGTTAGCCGAACGGGTTTGACAAGACTATAATTCTCCTTTCATTAAAAGTATTAATGATAAATACTAAGTAACTAAACTCTTAATAATACCCAATCTTAGTTACTTAGGAAAAATGTGAATAAGGTGCTAACCCATGAAATTACACTTTACACTTTGTCTAAGTCGTTAGTGGAGCGTGTGTGGTTAACCGGCACACTAACTTGGACTGAACAAGGTAGGTAAAGGGTGACTTAATATTTATCATAGTATCGATGGAGCGTGTGTGGTTAACCGGCACATCGATTGATGGGTAATTTATTAAGGGTACCAAGTGATTTGCATGGTTACTTCACACCTTGTTTTGTGATCCTCGGCATCCCAGTCACAAAACCTGAAGGGCACACTCGAGATTGAAACATGCCTTTGAACAGTTCAATGAATCTCAAAGATCTAGGAGTTTCAAAACCAATTAAAACCTAATAATACATTTTGTTTATCTTGGTGGAAATTGGTGAATCGTCATTCACCTACCTTCAAATATTTTATAGCTTAGATTACGGCATACCTCTTCTAAGTTATAAAATAGTTTGTTGGGTCCTAGCCTTAATATTTCATATTGGGTGTCATATTAAGGACTTTAAATCAACTATCTTGAATATCTCCCAAAAGATGTCTGGTTTAGACACCTATGATCTTCCCAAATCTCTTGAAACAAGGTTTCCTAATGAAGATGATGTCCCATGGATATCATACTTCTTTCTCCTCCTCCAATTATTCTCCCTAACCCACAAGTTCTTGAAAAGTTTAAGGTCACTCAAGCCCTATTGGCAAGGCAAGGTCTAGGTGTGATCACATCTTGGAGATGTAGTCACATATTGACAAGCCGGGAGAGTTGGGTGTCAAAGTCTTGAGAAAGTTGGTGGTTCAACTACTTTCTAAGTCACATAGTGAGTTCTTTTGGAACACCTATGAAACATACTATGACAAGACCCTTAATGATCTTATCTATTTGTTAAGATCAACTTCCTTAAAACTTGATGGACATTGACAATAGTGACGCAAGAAATCCAGAAAATCATTCTCTTCCCAATGGAAAGGGATCAGCCATAGTCAACTCTGTTGACCAAATGGTAAAGAGAAAAGATAAGTCTGTGATAGTCTCGTGTACCATTATCAAAAGGTCCATATGTTTATATTGCCAAAGGAAGGGGCATTGGTTGCGAAGCTGCCAAATTTACCTAAGGATGTTAAAGTCAATAAGTTTGACTCTACTTCAGGTAAAGTCCACTATCTAACTCTGTTAAGTTTCTATTCTGAGATTCTTGATACATGATGTGACTGGGTCACATGGTGATGTTTTAAGAATCAAAGAAAAGTGAAGAAACTTAAAGAAAGAATATGCTGAATCAGATTGCGTAGATGAATTTCTATCGCATAGTTTGAAGATCGGATTCTTGAGCTACTTCTTAGGAGTTATGATATATTGCTTAGGAATAGATAACAACAAGTTTTCATGTGCTTATGCACTGTAAGGATAAGTTTTTCCGCAAAGTTTTAAAATAAAAGAAAATTTTTTTATTTTATTTATTTTAAAATATCCTTACAATGGCTTTTGAGGAAAAATTGTTGCTTATATGATTCCATTAAGAGCAAGAGTGGAAATATGAAATTGATTCTTTCATTTGTGGTAATGTCTAGATTTACCAAATAAGGAAAGATTTTCATCACCCAAGTTTCAATTGGACCGGAACTTGGAATCATGCAAGTTGTATAGCATGATGAATGAGAACTTTCAAGTTTTGGAAAATTAAGACTAATTACTTATTCACATGGATGTGTGAGTCAAGTAATGGAATAAGGGATCGAGTACATAGTCTTGTGCACTGGTTAAGTCCACCACAAAAGATTGATAAGACTATTCGTAATAGTTTACTAAAGTTCAGTAAATATGATTATACTTACAAGCTTAAGTGTAACTCTGAGACATTGGAAAAAGGTTCCAATGTATGGAAGAACGAATAAGAAGAATCAACTTAGGCAGAAGGATAAAAGTTTCTCAAATCTAAAAAGATGGGAGAGTACTTTAGTATCAGTTTTGTGATCATCTTAATGACTAAGAAACCATATCAAAATTAGTTCTCTAAGGAAAATCTTAGTGCATTCTTATGACTAAGAAGAGGAACTTGAATTGTTGAAGTGGTTAAATCAAGAAGATGAGTCATACTTCGTTCCAATACAAGTCTTAGAGTCATACTCCAAGATTGTAACTTGAGTGACATGTCTCAAAGAAGGTTTAAAACACTTGTCAAATGTAAGAGTAAAAGTTTTCTACTCTTGTACATTTGAAATTGGTAAGTTGTGATGTTTTGGATAAAACAAAGACCAACTAAGGCCAATTGTGTGAAGTGTTTGTCTTGATTAGAATCTGCACTATCTCTTGGATGTTTGACAAGGGAGTCTTATAGGTCAAGAGGACAGTGGGAGTCTTAAAGGTCTTGAAAGTCTCAAGAACTAATCAAGAATAAAACCTGAAGTTCTTCACTAGCACACGAATTGAGGTTTATAACCTATTGTGTTGACTTATTCTATGCCCATTCCAGTTAAAGTTGGCTTTGCATATGAGTTCTTAGAGTTCTCAAAGTGTTGCACAAACAACTTGGAAGCAATGGCAGGCCCTTGAGCTGCCAGGCGGCAAGAAATTAAGATTGAGTTCAGTCCATATGAGTTTGGATTTGTCATTATCTTTGTCTTGTGATTATGGTTTTGACAAATTCATATGGGTAGGAACTCATACACCATATAAATCTAAGTGTCATAAGGTTTCTCTCCGATTCATGAAAATGACGGTGAGGAAACACTTTCACTAAGTAGATTTTATATAGATAGCAATTGTGATATTTGCATTCTCAAAGTCGTTAGTGGAGCGTGTGTAGTTTACCGGCACACTAACCTGGACTTGTGAGAAGTGGCAAAAAGGTCTAACCATTATGATTACGGCATACCTCTTCATAATTGTTTAGACACATAAGTGTGCTATCTAAGGGAAGGTGTATGATTTTGATAAAGTCTTATCAAAACAATCTAGTATCAGAAATCTGAACTTTGGTAAGAAAGTCAATGAAGTATTGATTTCTAGAAGTCTAGCTGATTTCTGGGTACATGTCAAAGCTAGTGGGAGCATAAGTGTTATGCTAATAATCATCATGCTAGTGGGAGCACGATAATTATGAGAAGTATTGCAAGTTAGCAATGTTAATTATAGAAAACAAAAGGTTTCAATTGGGAAAAGTTGTTTTGCTATAATTAAGGGAGAGGAAATTATACTTCATCTCAAATCTATAAGCTTAGATCGTGAGGTTTTAATCATTTAGTCAAGGATATATATGAATTTCATGTTGGAATGGCTCAACATAAAGAAATTATGTATACGGGTCCATTATTTGCGTTCTAAAATTCGATTATGATTACGACATCCCTTTTCATAATCTGAATTATGAGAACTTGGCAAATAGAAATGGAAATGTTATAGCAAAATACTGGTTTAGTCTTTATGTGAGACATCATGAATCGTGTCCCATATGCTTCGGATATAGGATCGATTACATGTGCTATATTCATCCTTTCTAAAATTTTCCAAATGCCTGGGGCATTAAGAAGGGAAAAGGTTTAGAACTGGATATGACTAAAAGGATTAAACAATTGTCGAGAACAATCTAAGGTTTACCAAAGATTGGGTGCTCAAGGACAGTTGGAAGTATAGTGATAATTCTGGAAGGACCATATTGACATAATCTGTAAGGAGGCAACTCTTGTTCAGAAGTGATAGTCAAAATGGAATCTAGAAATGTTTCAAAATTAGAATTTTCAATCTGTTTATGATTAGGAAACTTAATGCAAGAAGGATGTTTCCAAGGAGTTGATCTCCTTTGGAATTCTCTGTAATGATTGTTGTCAAGTCTTTCTGATTTTGTACATAATCATTACAAGAAGATCAATGCATATAAGTTTAGAATCTAACAGATTTCAGTAAATGGCATGAATTTGGAATTCTTGCATTTGCAGTAAGGATTTGGGAGTGTGAAAAGAGAATCATTGAAGTTATGTTCAATTGATCTTGTTCACAAAGTAAAGATCATAGACAAATATAGTATGCATACTTGGTGTATGGCATGACTAGTGTTTAAGAAAACATAGTGTACATGCTTGGAGCATGGGACAACTATTGTTTTAAATTCAAGAATAAAGTCGATAGCTGAAACAGTATACAATGAATAATGTATAATCATATGGTGATAAATAAAAGGTGTTTTATTTATGTTCAAAGGGTTGATACCATATTGGATTCAATTATTATTGTGTTTCATTTTGCATGTTTTGACTTCCCGAATAAACTAGGTCATTCTTTCGGAATGACTAAGTTATTCAAACCATCCACAGTCGGTCATATGTTGGAAGTAGATATGAATTAAGACTGTCATGGGTTGGCTTGTAGAGGTCTAAGGTGTTGGACAAAGGGCTACAACACTCATGAGTGCTCATAAGTTCTGAGTATTGGATTCAACCCGCGCTCATTGGAATCACTTCATGGATTTTATCACGAGTGATCATGAGACGATAATATCTTATATTCTTCAAACCTAGAGATATGAGTTGTTACTATGAGTTGGTTGTACATTGATTGCACAAAAACGCATTTGGTAACTTGGTGCTATAAAACGTGCCTTTGTGTATGATTCAACAAGTAGTAGAACAAGCCATATGAGTCAAAGTTTATCCATTCCTTTTACCTTCGGGATAAAAGCGATATCTGTGGGCCCCTCGATGATTTGATGATGACAAATGGAAGTGCTCGGCCGGGCCAGGACTGATTTGATTTGTTCAATTAGTCAGTCGTCATAAATCGCAAATTGGGAAACAACAAATGGACAGAGAGAATGATTATAATCCATGTCTCAGTCCATATGATATCTAGAATGGAGGAATATATGATCCCTTATCTAATGGACAAGTCATTGACAAAGGTCAGAGTTCATCTACAAGGTCAGAGTTCGACAGAAGCTTTTGAGAGCTACGATTGCCGGTTGGTTCCTGAAGTCATACGCAATAATAGTTTTAGACTTATCCAAGTGGGAGACTGTTGGATTAATGTCTAAGTCCATAACTATAATTGGTAGGACTTGACCCGACCCGGCATGGTCCATTTGGGTTGCATACCATCATGCACTTGGATAGACTATAATGAGAGAAATAAGACACTTATGGTTATTAATATATTATAAGTTCTAGTATATTAATAATAAGAATAATAAGATTATTTAATTAGTATTGATCAAGAATTAATCTAGGATTAATTAAGTGATCAAAAGAAGACTAATTAAATATATGGGTTGATTGTGTAAATCATCCATACTTATATAGTGGGCTAATGCTCCATGGATAATCAAGTTGGGCTAAAACCCATAGGATGGTCCATGGATGCTCCATGGTGTATTTGTACCCATGGATCATGGAAATGAAAGGCCATGTCAATTAGGGTTTACATGGTGTAACCCTAACTATATAAGCATCTTATTCTTGACTAAATCGGCCACTAGAGTGTGAAGTGAAAGGGCTAGCCGATTTCATGAGTTGTAGAATTCTCTCAAGTTATTCTAAGTGTTTTGGTGATTGTGATTCCATTTGAGGCTTCCACACTATTGGGGCTAGGCACTCAAGCTTCATGAAGACTTTCTACATTAAAGAGGTATGTATTCTATCTTGTTACACTCATTGTTTTGTATGCTAGATTAGGATAATACCTTGGAAGTTCTTATTTGCATATATAATAGAGAAAACATAGATCCAAGGTATTTAGGGTTGCATGTACACTTAGGAGTGTTAGAATGCTCAAAACCAAACACTTTTTTCCCAGTAAAAGTTGATGGTTTGAAAATTGTGAAGTCTTTGTACTTGCATCCGTTTCTTTTAATCCCTTCGTCTTGGTTATTTCCCCTAACCACTGGCGGTTCATCTTGGCACTATAGTTTCCTTCTTTTGATTGACCTTCATTCAGTTTAGGCTGTTCAACAGGCATAGTAGGTTCATTCCTATTCTGTTGAAGTAGACGCCTTGTCTCGTCCATCTGATGATCCAACATCATTTGAATCATTGCTTGTACTCCTTCCATAGTGATTGGCTCGGGTGCACCCACTACTTCTGGTGCGCGTTCAATCACATGCTGCTGATTAGCGTTAGTATTTCCATTAGCATTTCCAAATCCGCTTCGAGTTCCCACTATGTCGATCTATTCACCAAATCAAACGTTCGGTGTGCAGTGACGAGAATTTAGATAGGAAAGCTTGATTTACGATAGACGTATAAGTCTCCTTATCACTCCAAAAAGTTATATGCCTATTCTAATACTTTAGTTAAACATTTAGAAATCTAAACACATAAAGTTTCTAGATCCGGTCGGCAACAGACCATAGATCCGATCAAACGATAGCATCATAAAGCATCACAAATCATTTAACACATAAAAGCATTTTAGGTATCTTCCCTAAATATGCTAGTGCTTGTGTCTATTCAGGTATACTTCCTAAATTATATTAGACACACTCCTCACGATCATCGCTTAGCATTCTAAGTTTAAGTCTAGAAATAAATCCTTATTCCTAGTTCGCTTAAACTAATGCTTTGATACCAACTGTGACATACCCAAATTCACGGTCATTTTAAAATTTTTATTTATACTTACTTGAAAATTAGAGTATTCATTTTTAAAGAATAATATTGCGGAATTTGTTCCCTGAAAACATGATAAATATATTATCAAAGCATTTACAAAGAAATGTATTTTGTTTATATTAAAACTTTGGGATGTCATTGTCAATATAAAAACATAAGCATAAACAGATTGTTGGGTCCAAGTGATTGCGTCATTGGGCTTTGTGTTCGGTCCATTTGTTTTCTCGATTTGGGCCTGTCCAACTGTGTTTTGTTTTAGGGTTTAGAACATATATATAGTGTATGCATGCATTATATTAAACACGCTCATTGTTTTTCATTTAGATAAGATCTTGTATTGTAACCCTAGCACACCTCTACAGTAGCAATTCACATTGAATTCTTCCGAGGTGGAGCATATTAATCATTCGACATTCTTTTGATTCATCTTTATGTTTATCGTTTTCTTTTCTTGTCATTATCCTTTTAATATCTGTTTGAATCTATTGATCTAAAAGAATTTTATTCTCATCAATTGGTATCAGAGCAGGAGACTGTGTAATATATACGCATCTCTTCTGTTGAAAGAACAATTCTAGGGTTTCCGCTTTTATCGAATCTGTAGGAGTCGTCATCTCTTTATTGACGTTGTTTCTTGCTTTTGATAGAACCCTAATTTAATCTTTACAAGTCTGATTCTTAGCAGATATCTGAAAAGGTTATCATGTCTCTCGACGATTCACAAACCAATCCGATCAATATCTCCAACAACATTGGATCCACAACTAGAATCCCGATTATATACACTCAAGATTATGAAGTTTGGACGCATCACTTTGAAGACTACGTTGTTGGTTCTGAAGACAACAATTATCTTATATGGGAAGAAATAGCATTAGGTCCTTTTGTTCATTATGGAACAAGCAGAACCATTAAGACTCAAAAGGAGTACAACAAACTCTTAATTGACGTGGAGAAGATTCCTCAAGACGAAAAAAATAAGTTGTTGTGTAATCTTAAAGCCATGAGAATTATAAGATTCACTTTACAGTATGATGCTTTTCATCTGGTAAGTCCATGCACCACAGAAAAATAGATCTGGGATAGACTCAAAGAGATGTATTCCACTGATGAGGACCTGGAACACTCTATCCAAACTCTATTGCTCTCTGAGTTTGGTGCTTTCCAACAAAAGCCAGAGGAAAAACTCATTTAGGCATTCGATCGTTTCAACCATCTTCTGAGCAATATGATCAAGCACGACATTGGAAGAGAAGTGATCAAACAGAAGGTCACATTTTTGAATGGTTTGAGACTCGAATGGATGGCTGTGGCATCAACTGTGAAGGCTCACGAGCAGTTTAAGACTATTCATTGGCGAAGATGGTGGGTATTCTCAAGTCTCATGAAAGTGTTGTGACAAAGGAATTGAAAGTGGTGTCTGGTATGGGATCCCTGGCCCTTCTCTCTAAGGCGAAGAATATGGCAGAAGATGAAGAAGAGTCAGAAATTTCGGAATGTGATCTGACAAGCGAAGAGTATGCAATGATGGTTTCCAACTCGAAACGGTTTGCTCGCAAAAAGTTCCCCATTTCCAAGAACCGAAACTGGAAGGGAAGCTACAACTCAGAAAAGGAGAAAGAGGATAATAAAAGCAATCCTCCGAAAGAAGAAGAGAAGAAGGAGAGCAAATTGGTGGGAGACTCTGGATACGATTGCAACTTCTGCCATGGAAAAAACCACTTTGCCAAGGATTGCATGTTAAGAAAGCTATCTGAGAAGAAGGAGGGTGAAGATGATGAAGATATCATATGTGCACGCTGGAAGAGATAAAATAGAAGAAAGCTACTAACAATTCTATGAATGCTTTGATTGTGTAGGAGAACATTGTGGATGATGAGCTCGGTGGCGTGGAGGTCTAGTCTACAGACTCTGAAGATGAAGTGGTACGTAAACCTACACACGGCAGGGCCTTGTGGAGAAAGAAGATAGTGTTGAGTTCGCTGGGAGATGCTTGATGGTGACAGCTGGAGTGTCACAAATGAGGGGTTACACAACCGAAGGAGAGCATGATGAGGTGAATCAGAAGGAAGATAAGTGTTTTGCAGCTAAACGTATGAGTGAAAGGATCAATGACTGTGATCAGTTGATCAAAAAGGTACAATCCATTCTCGAATCACTTAAAATACCTGCTACAAACTATGAAAAGGAATTAAACGAATTAAAATTCAAATTTTCTAGTTTAAGTGGAAGTCTAATGCAAACACGTCTCACAAATGCTAACATAACCGATCAACTTAGTAGGGTGACATCCAAGAGTGAGGAGCGAAGGATGTGGATTGAGAAGACAGAGTTTGATTTAGTTAGAACGAAAGATGAGTTGATTTATTTACAACGTGACAATTTGAAGTTTTTAAAACAAAGGAATATTTTTTGTTTAATAGCTAAACGTCTTTACACTAATATTACTCAGTTACATTTGAATTGTGATATTGGCAAAAGGTTCACAAAATGATTTTGCCATTTCTTGAATTTAAGGAGGAAGAAGTTGATGTAGATTGCTACAATTGTGAATCTATTGTATCATCATATGAGGTTTCAGATGCTTACAGGATTGGTATGGACAAAACTGAGTCCTTTATAAAGTCCAAAGACCATAAGGACATGCTTACGAATTTACTGGATGAAAATGACAAGTTGAAAATAAAGACCGAAACCATGCAAAAATTTGACTCATTGAGTACCAAATTAAGTTTAGAAAATAAGATGAATGTTGAAAATACTTCTGAATTTGATGAGGACAGTGATATGAGTGAAATTTCTAAATGCGATGAGGTCGACTACTCTGAATTCCTCAAAAGCGAACCCAAATCAGCAAAACCTCTCATATCTGAAAACCCAGTTGCATTCGCTCGTATGTCCAAGGACAAGTCCAAAGTCCTTAAAGAAAAGGTCGTGGTATACAAAAAGGTGTAAACGTTACCGAATCAAGTATATCTCACCACTGGAGTTACCAAGAAGCAAACAGTTGAGTTAACCTCTTCGGTAGATGAAGACAATGTTGATGGGTGTGATAATTTTTTATGGTCAGCTCCCATTGACAATGCAGATGAAACAGTAGGTCCGTCGGAGCAAACCTCATGGAGAGTCAACGGTAGATATGTGGCTGAACCTCTTAACAAGCCTTCAAGATTTGATAAGACAAGTACCAGTGGTACTAAAGAAATTCAAGGCGAACCAGAAAAGGCATCTAGAGAATCATCTCCAAGTGAATCTCGTGAAGATAAACCGAAACCAAAGGCAAAAATTCACAAATATCAAAAACAGGTTGCTGAGCAAACACGTCAAAGGAATAGAAGGTACTAGAAGAATCTCAAAGAGAGAAAGCAATTTTGGAATTCTCAAAATGCTAATCACATTCACAAGGTATCGAATCCATAGGCGAAAGTAAGCCCTCAAACAAACAAAGGTTCATGTACTCACTGTCAGTCTTGGAGCCAAACGAACCGAAGAATCAATTTCAGCGCTAAATCAAGCAGCAATAAGAACCGAAAGACCAGATTCGGTCCTAAAGTCAATCAACAACCGAAGCCGAACCCAATCAAGGATATCAAAGGAAAATGGAAGCTAGTCTCGCACTCTGAAGTTCATACCAAGAAGACGTTAGCTAACCCTAGGAATCAAAAGAAAGGTTTAAATGAGAATCAAAACTCAAATAAACCAAAACAAGAAAATCATAAAATCAAAGTTTTTACCATCAAAAGAAAAAAAGAAACCACTTTAATAAAAAGAACATACATGGTTAATCTTTCTGTTGCAATTCGCTGTCCTGTAAAAGGCTCGCGAGGATCCAAGAAACTTTGGGTTCCTAAATCTGCTTAAATTTTGCAGGTTATTAGTGACGAGCAGTTCGACGACGAATAGAACATTGAGAGTGGCTGCTCACATCACATGACAGGAAGGAGGGAAGAGCTAAGGGAGTTTCCGTCGCTTAAGGATGGTGGATGGTCAAATACGGGAATAATTCTCATGGCATGATCAAAGGCTACGAAATGATCACAAACGGACAATTCTCAATCCGGAAGGTAGCATATGTAGAGGGATTACAGCACAATCTCATCAGCGTCTCACAACTAGTCGTGGGAACTGGCTTGAAAGTTTCATTCGATGATGAAGGTTCTGAGATTGTTGAAAAGAAGATGAAGACTGTCCTGTTAAAATCTAAGCGAAAAGGAGAGATGTATCCTCTAAATCTTAGCCCAATTCGAGGAAAGCCATCTGTATTCCTTTTGTCAAAAGCACACTCTGACGAAAGTTGGCTATGGCATCGAAGGCTCTCACGTCTGAACTTTAAGGATATCAATAAGTTGGTTATCGGTGATCATGTATGAGGACTTCCTCTTCTCAAATTTGATAAGGAACACTTGTGCGTTGCATACGAAATCGGAAAGCAAAGCAGAAAGAGTCATCCCACACATGTTACCACAAAGATCATTGAACCACTTGAACTTCTACACATCGAATTGTGTGGTCCTTCAGCAATCGAAAGAATCGGTGGTAGTAAGTATATTTTGGTAATTGTTGATGACTTTTCACGTTTCACTTGGGTTTTCTTTCTTAAACAGAAATCAGAGGCGACTACAAAGCTTAAAACATTTATAAAGCAAGTGGAACTTCAACTGCAAAAAGTGTTTAGAAACGTCTGAAGTGACAACGGGCTGGAATTTAAAAATCGAGAGTTCGAAGAATTTCTTGTTGATAAGGGAGTGTCTCATAACTTCTGTGCTCCCTACACTCCACAACAGAACGACATAGTTGAAAGGAGAAACCGTTCCTTGTGTGAAGCAGCCCGAACCATGCTTAGCTTCGCTTCCTTACCTTTATACTTTTGGGCTGATGCAATAGTTGCTGCTTGCTATGCCCGGAACCAATCCTTCCTTAACAAGCGCTTTTCCATCACTCCATACGAAATCCTGAATAATCGGAAACCAAATGTCAACTTCTTCCATGTGTTCGGTTCAAGGTACTTTATTTTCAACTCTAAAGAGAACCGAACCAAGTTCGATGTGAAGGCAGATGAAGGGATCTTTCTTGGTTACTCGCTAACTTCAATGGCATATAGGGTTCTGAATAAGCGTTCAATTGAAGAAACCTATTATGTCACCTTTGATGATGATTATGTGAAGAAACTTTAGTCAAGTACAGGACCAACAGAGGAAATCTTTCCAGCATCAGGTCAAGTCTTGGTCCCTATATCCAATCTATTTGAAGAATACATGTTGCTCTTTGATGAACCAGAGAGAAATTAATTATTAAACAAAGGCGGCTGACAACAAGATGGACAACTTGAAGCAAATTATCGATGAAGCAGCAAAAGAAATGAAAAGCAAACATCAAGGACCAACCGTACAGCCATGTCCAAGTGAACCTCCAAAAGAAAGTTCTATATTCCAGGGGGAGGGCTCATCCACATCAGACAACCCTGATTTGTCATTCCAAGAGGAAAATCCATCACCAGCAAAGACCCATGGCGTTCCATTCGAGGGGGAGCATTCTGATCCTGATGTTGAAACCGTCTCATCCTTCGAGGGAGAGAATCATAATACGAATGATGATTCAGATACTCAATCAAAATTGGAAGAGGGAATAAATGTCGAATTGGATCCTGCCTATGATCCAAACTACCCTCCTCTCACAAAATGGACAAGAGATCATCCAAAATCTCTAGTAATTGGTGAATCATCTGAGGGACTCCTCACTCGGTCTCAAATAAAAGCGAAGCAAACTGCTCTGTTCTCTCAAGTAGAATTTTGCATGTTTAACTCATTCGTCTCAAAAATAGAACCGGAAACGGTTAATATTGCACTCGATCACTCCGATTGGGTATAGGCAATGCAAGACGAACTCCATGAGTTTGAGCGAAATCGAGTTTGGAGATTAATTCTCACACCAAAGGATGCATATATAGTTGGCTTAAAATGGGTGTTAAGAAAAAAAATGGACAAAGAAGGGAAAGTGATTCATAATAAAGCGAGGTTGGTTGTTAAGGGATATTTTTAGGAAGAAGGTATAGACTATGAAGAAACCTTTGCCCCTGTAGCAAGGTTAGAATCAGTGAGAATCTTTCTGGCATATGCTGCACACAAAAACTTTGAAGTATTTCAAATGGATGTAAAGTGTGCTTTCCTGAATGGAGAACTAGAGGATACTGTATATGTTGAGCAACCACCAGGTTTCGTGAACGAAAGGTATCCTGATCACTGCTATATTCTGGATAAAGCCGTCTATGGGTTGAAGCAAGCTCCTAGAGCCTGGTATGAAACCCTTACTCAATTTCTAAAATTGTAAAAGTTTAAACAAGGTTCGGTTGAACCTACCTTCTTACGCAAGAAAGAGGGTGACCACTTAATGATCGTCTAAGTTTACGTCGATGACATCATCTTCGGTTCCACGAAATCCCCGCCTAACAGCTGAATTTAGGAAGTTGATGGAGACTAAGTTTGAGATGAGTTCAATGGGTCCATTAACTTTTTCCTTGGCTTGAATATTAGACAGGGACCCGAAGGTATATTTATCAATTAGGAGGCTTATACGAAGACCTTACTAGGTAAGTTTGGCATGATGGGTGATTCAAAAGTAAAAGTTCCTATGACATTTGGAACGAAGTTAACACCATCTTTGGAGAAACCGACTAATGATATGTCTATCTATAGGCAAATGATAGGGTCTCTAATGTATCTAATAGCTAGTAGACCATACATTATGTTTTATGTTTGTTACTGTGCTAGGTTCCAGGCTAATCCACGCGAACCTCATATGGTGGCTGTTAAGAACATCTTCAGATACTTGAAGCGAACCTCTTCTCTCGGTCTGTGGTATCCTGCTAAATCAGGAATTTTTGTTCAAGCATTCTTTGATGCTGATCTTCGAGGATGCCGTTTTGACCGAAAGAGCACTACAGGAGGATGTCAATTCCTGGACGGTAAACTCGTTACCTGGCAGTCCAAGAAACAAACATGCGTTTCGCTCTCTACAGCCAAAGCTGAATATATTGCTGCAACATCTTGCACTTCCCAGATCATTTGGATCCAAAGCCAATTAAGAGATTATGACCTGAATATGAAGAAGATTCCTCTTTATTGCGACTCTGAAAGCGCCATCAGGATCTGTCATAATCCAATGCAACATTCCAAGACAAAACACATAGCACTGATATATCACTTCATTAAGGATCATGTAGAAGATGGGAATGTTGAAATTCACTTTGTTCGGTCTTCTGATCAATTGGCTGACATCATCACTAAGGCCTTGCCTGAAGCTTCGTTTAATAAAATACTACAAGGCTTAGGAATGATGGAAGCTGAGTCAGTTCCAAAACCACACTCGTTTCATTAAGTATAACCTTTGCTTTGGCTTAAAATTTTGTAACAACCGAAATGAACTGAATGCTTGGTCTATTTCGGCTCCTGATTTTTCGGGAACCGAAATGAACCGAAGGCTCGGTCTATTTCGCCTCTTATTATTTTTGAAAGCGAGCGATTGTTTCATCTTATGGTTTGGAGCTTATATATATCCTTTGTATACTATGTACATCTTTTGTTTACTTTACATTCTGTCTTCAATTCATTACCAAAATATTTTCTTTTATGTTTTTATTTCTTTTTCAGAAAATGCACGAAACTCAAAAAATATTTTCTTTTCTGTTTTTATTTATTTTTCAAAAAATGCATAAAACTAAAAAATATTTTCTTTTTTGTTTTTATTTCTTTTTCAAAAAATGCATAAAACTCAAAACTATTTTCTTTTCTGTTTTTATTTCTTTTTCAGAAAATGCATCCAACTCAAAAAATATTTTCTTTTCTGTTTTTATTTGTTTTTCAGAAAATGCATAAAACTCAAAAATATTTTCTTTTCCGTTTTTAAGTCTTTTTCAAAAAAATGCATAAAACTCAAAAATATTTTCTTTTCTGTTTTTATTTCTTTTTCAGAAAATGCATAAAACTCAAAATTATTTTCTTTTCTTGTTTTATTTCTTTTACAGAAAGTTTGTAAAATCCAAAAGGATTTTCTTTTTGTAATTCGGTATCACAGATGCACTTTCATGATGGAGAATGGGGCAGGTATAACACTCTTTATCTATATATTAGCTAAGTGTCCCTAGAAGCATGCTGCTACATGTCGACCGAAGCCTCCAAGACTTTGAGTGAAGCCTTACTGATTCGATATATACCAATCGTTTCTTCCCAATTAGGCTGATAAAATCACTGAAGTCATGAGCTACCTTACTCTTTTCATATTGAGTTAAGAGTTATCTGCTTGGTCTATTTTAATAGCACAGGTACTTTCGGTTCTTTAACCACCTATTATTATTTCTCCATCTCATTTCGGTTCATAATCGTAACCCTTGAGACTCTCAGCATTTACCACTGAGGTTTATGGTTACACAACATCTGTGTTGATGATCTTAGTTTCGTTTCACCGCGTGCTAAGTGAGACCCAAAACCCAATGCCTTAAACGAATTGAAGGTCTGTGCCTTGAAGTCTTTTTATTTTTGTATGATCTTTATGAATTTGTCTAAACACCAAGACTTTTCTTCCCAAAAGATCTATTTTTTTTTTTGTAAAGATTTCAATCTCTGATATTACCAAGTCATTGTTGAACCGAAGGGTAATGAAGCTTTAGGCAGTATGAAGGACAAAGGTAAAAAGAAAATTGGTGATGATGATGAGGATGAAACGGAAGATATGATTGAAACCGAAGAAAAAGATCCAAAAATCGAAGATCGCAAAATCAAGCAAAATGATCGAGAGCTTGAAGAGAAACTTCGTGTCGCAGGGATTGCTATAGAGCTGGAAAGAAAACAAAATGATGCCTTGGAACGAAGGAAATCCATGTTTCCTCTGTGGATAATGGAAAAACTTTTGAAGGAGGTAATTGAATCTCCAAGGATTCTCAGTTTGACATGCCAATCACCCGAAAGGCATTTATCTTTCATTGTTTCAAGTCAACTATTGTCATCCCTTCTCCTGACCCAAAGGTTGATCGAGACCTGCTTGAGTATTATCTTACGTTCTCTCAACCGCAATACCTCACTTGGAGTAATCATAAAATCACAACAGTCAAGGTGTTGAAACCCACTTCGGCAGGGAAGTTTATCAACGTAAAATTTAAAGTGACTCGAGGATCTGATAGTTCGGTTCATATGATTTCCTTTGCTGATCTACCAAATCTGAATCCTCATGACGGGATTCTCCTGAACAACATCTTTCTGACCAATCAACAAGAGTATGAGCCTATCATTGATCACATCAAGCGAATGCTGGTGTGGTACATTCTTGAAGTTGCAAAGATGGATCAGGAGATCGCCTATACCCTGAGAAAGAAGCCCATCATCAAACCAATAGGGAAGGCAAGCGATATCAATGTGATGGTGAAGGGAAAGATCGACCCTCAGTTCCACATAGCCATGTTCACCAGGGGCGAAGGTCAAAAATTCCTATTCGCTCTTGCTGACAAACGCCTCTTCTCCACTTCATGCTTGGAGCATATTGTTGAGATCATATACAGGTGCGATCAGAACAGGGATGTAGACAGGAAGCTATTTTCGGAGATGCTTCAGTGGTATATTGTAACGCCCGTAGATTAGGCTAGTCGATTTAGAGACGATAAGCATCAAAATGACTTTTTGATGGAAGATTATTTAGAAGGATTAATCTTAACCAAGTTGTAGTATATGTCACAAGGTTTCCGTGCATATAAAGAACGCCAAAATCCGAGTTATAACGAAGAAGTTATGACCTGTCGAAGTTTCGCGACAGAACCGACACGACCTAGCGCGACCCAGCGCGACGTAAATAGTAAATTTAAGGTAGATAGATATCTATCCTTAGTAATCTAAACGAGAGTCGAAGATTTCTTCGATAGTAGTCCAACGATAAAAAGACAGACGAAAACGGAGTTCAGATGAAGGAGTTATGAATTTCGAACGAAGTTTTCCTGTCCCGGCCTACTAAAAATACTATATAAGTAATATACTTATAATATATTAAAAATCAATTCAAAATTAGCCAATGGAGTCTAAACGAGAGTTGTAGAGCATAATCTCACCTTCGCGGCGATATAAAGAACGTCGAAAACGGAGTTCGTATGCGAAAGTTATGAATTTCTGAAGTTTGGGGCGCGAAACCCCAAAACTGTCAGAGCCCACGACGTGGAACAAGGTTGCCACGATGTGGCAAGTGTCCTGACACCTCCGGGAGGCCCCCAGATGCAACTTGGGATGACGCATGCAGTGACGACCAAGCCCACGACGTGGAACAAGGTTGCCACGACGTGGCAAGGGCCAAATTTGCCCTATAAATAGATTTGAAGGGCCAGCCGTTTAGGGTTGCTATTTTCTCTCTTCTCTCTCCCGTTTTGCATCGATTTGCGTGCCAGAAATACCCCGAAGCCCCGATATTATTCTCTAGCCCCGAGGCAAGTCCCGAGATCCCGAAGATCCCGAGAAGTGCGGTTCCCGAGCCGAAGCTCTGCCCGCGAGAAGTTCGATTTTTGAAGAGATCTTCCAGATCTGCTGAGGATTACTACTTCTGCAAGTCGTAGTGCTGTCCGATCATCTTCTGATCAAGTGAGTGTATACTACCTTTCATAAACACGATAATAATACAAGTATGGTTTGAGTGTATTAAGTATATTGTGATTTATATGTGTGAGTGTATACTACCTTTCATAAACACGATAATAATACAAGTATGGTTTGAGTGTATTAAGTATATTGTGATTTATATGTGTGAGTGTATACTACCTTTCATAAACACGATAATAATACAAGTATGGTTTGAGTGTATTAAGTATATTGTGATTTATATGTGTGAGTGTATACTACCTTTCATAAACACGATAATAATACAAGTATGGTTTGAGTGTATTAAGTATATTGTGATTTATATGTGTGAGTGTGTGGTTACTTTCTTCTAACACATAAGTATGAAGTATTTGCTACGAAATACGTGCTATGTGTTTATATATTGTTGTTTAATTGAGGTATTAGTGGAATGGATGAACTATATAGATTTTTAATGAGTTAAACTATATATGTATTTTATATCTACAAATATGTTGGGTAGGACGTGGGTAGATGAGATCCGTGAGTAGGGATCAGATCAAGAGGTTAGTTTAGATCCGTGAGTAGGGATCAGATCAAGAGGTTAGTTTAGATCCGTGAGTAGGGATCAGATCGAGAGGTCAGTTTAGATCCGTGAGTAGGGATCAGATCAAGAGGTTAGTTTAGATCCGTGAGTAGGGATCAGATCAAGAGGTTAGTTTAGATCCGTGAGTAGGGATCAGATCGAGAGGTCAGTTTAGATCCGTGAGTAGGGATCAGATTAAGAGGTTAGTTTAGATCCGTGAGTATGGATCAGGTAAAGAGATAAACTTGCTATTAGTCCGGGAGTATGGATTAAGACTAAGTTAATTGTCCCTAGTCCGGGAGTATGGATTGGGCACAATTATAGATCCGGGAGTATGGATCAGATCAGGATTAAGGTATAGTTAATTGTCCGCAGTCCGGGAGTATGGATTGGGCGCAGTTTTAGATCCGGGAGTATGGATCAGACCAATAGGTAAACTTGTTATTAATCCGGGAGTATGGATTAAGACATAGTTTATTGTCCCTAGTCCGGGAGTATGGATTGGGCACAGTTTTAGATCCGGGAGTATGGATCAGACCAATAGGTAAACTTGTTATTAATCCGGGAGTATGGATTAAGACATAGTTAATTGTCTCTAGTCCGGGAGTATGGATTGGGCACAGTTTTAGATCCGGGAGTATGGATCCGACCAAGAGATTAGTTTAGATCCGGGAGTATGGATTAGACCAAGAGGTTAGTTTTAGGTCCGAGAGTATGGATCAGGTGGAGAGATTAGTTTAGATCTGTGAGTAGGGATCAGATAAAGAGGAAAAGTTTAGATACGAGAGTTTAGATCATGTCGTTGTGAGGATCGATGGGGTGGGATAAGAGTTATTGCTTTTATATGGTGAAATTATATAATTTTGGATGTTCTATATATATATATATATATATATATATATATATATATATATATATATATATATATATATATATATATGATATAACATTGTGGGATGAAAACCCTATATGCTCACCAGGCTCCCAAGCCTGACCCACTCAGTTTTCTTTGTATCACAGGTATTAAATACGAAGACATATTTCACAGAGAGATTTAAAGGAGATATAAATCAATTGTGTAATTAAATGTAAGTTCTGCTTATGCTTATATGTCTGTATCAGAACATGACACCCCGAGGTTTTATTATTTAATGGAAATACATTCTCTTTGAGAAATGTTTTGATAAAAGGTTATCATATTTTATTTTGGGAACAAATTCCGCAACCGTTTTCTTTAAACGATCACTCTGATTTATAAAACAAAGCATAAAAAAATCGGTCTTTTCTGGCCGTGAAATTGGGGATGTCACAGTTGGTATTAGAGCGTTAGTTTAAGCGAACTAGGAATTGTAGGAAATTTCTAGACTTAAACTTAGAATGCTAAGTAATGATTGTGAGGAGTGTGTCTAAAATATGTTAGGTAGTACACCTAAATAGACACAAGCACTATTTTATTTTAGGAGTGATGCCTAAAATGCTTTTATGTGCTAAATGTTTTGTGTGACAGCTATATTGGTGCTATTATTTGTTCGGATCTATGGTCTGTTGCCGACCGGATCTGGAAACCTTATGTGTATAGGATTCTAAGCGTACGTCTACGATATTAGAACTAGCATGTAAACGTTTCGGAGAGATAAAGATGATTTGAATATCTATCGTGATTAAGGATCTAATTTCACCTTATTGGGTGTGTAGATCAAAAATGGTGAGAACAAGAAGTGGGGTTGGAAATGCTGATGAAAACATGAATCAACCACATGTGGTTGCGCAAGTACCTGTTGTAGCAGCAGCACCAGAGCCGATGACAATGGCTGGGATGCAAGCGATGATACAGATGATGTTGGATCGCCAAATGGAGGAGACAAGGCGATTACTCCAACAGAATCGTGAGGAAGTGTCACTTCAAGTGGAAGAGCCTGAAGTGAATGGAGGGCATTCAGAGGGAGGTAACTACAGTGGGACGGTTGGACGAGCAGAACCCCCAGTAGTAGAAAGGAATGACCCAGAGAGGGAAAGAAACAGGGATGGGCGTATGTATAAAAATTTCTTGGGCGCCAAGCCGCCAAGTCTTTCTGGAAGCCCAAAGCCTGTTGAGATTATGGACTGGATCTCCGAAATGGAGATGGTGTTTGAGAGTTGCGATTGTAGCAACAAACAGAAGATTGTCTTTGCAGTTAGACAACTGAAGACCGGAGTCTTGAGCTGGTGGAAGTTACTGGCAGATATGATGCCTCGAGGGGAAGCCCTGAAGATGTCTTGGGAATCATTCCTGGAGCAGTTAAAGATGCAGTACTGCTCAGAGATAGATCTGATTGATCTGAACAATGAATTCCAGAACCTGAAGAAAGGTAAATTGAGCATTGATGATTATGCTACTGCATTTACCGAAAAGATGAAGTTATTTCCATACTTAGTGCCGACTGAACTCTCAAAAATTGAGAGGTTCGCAAATGGACGGCCTGGCGACTTTGGCCCAACGGTCAAGATGGCAACTACTTTGAAGACAGCAGTCCGAGCAGCTAAAAATGTGGAGACCCAGTTAAAGGAAAGGGGTCTGGAGAGAAATGAGGTGGGTGAGAAAAGAAAGATGGAAGGATCTTCAAGGTCCGATGAGAAGATAAAATTTTCGAAGTATGATTCGAAGAAGCTCAAGGGAGGAGCACAATGGTGTGACAAGTGCGAAAGGAAGCACATTGGGGAATGCTCTAAAGAAATGACCTGCTTTAAATGCGGGAAGACTGGTCATTACGCCAGCAAATGCCCAACCAAAAGAGAAGTTTGTTTTAAGTGTGGCGAAGAAGGGCACTTCAAGCAAAACTGCCCAAGAAGAGAAGAGGCTATAAGGCCAAATGCACCACCAAAGCCAAAAGCATTCCACATGATCCTTGATGAAGCAGATGTCAATGCAAGGAATCAGGAATGAGGATTTTATATCCAAAGATCAAGTTATAAAGTAACGATATGAACAGTAACATGTGGTGTAGCCTACTAGAGGCGTAGTATAAGGTGAACTTGAACCTTTGTGTAATCGTTTCAAGAAATAATATAAACCCTAGTTTTGCTATCTGACGTGTTGATTGATTATGTGATTTTCTTGTATGGTGACTTGGTCGACTGCGGGACAATACTTGGGACGAGTATGATTAGGTGTGAAAGGTAGTAGATGCATATACTACCGGAAGCACAGGACTCGCACTTGGATCAGGGAAAGTCACAAGGTTACCAAGAAACTAGTAATTGATTCCGTTTTGTTCAAGTGTGTCATTACCCTTGTTTCAGTAATGACTAGTAATATGGTTCTTGTTCCGACCCTAGTGGTCATATTTAAATTTGAGTTCGACGGCGAGGAGTATGTACGTGGTCTAGAGGACCGAGTTAGATGTAACATCTGACTTAGGTCAGAGATTGAAGTTAATGCGATCATTGGTATCGCACTCGTTGTTCATAAAGTTTGTAGCTAGAAATGCTACATGCTGAAATGTGATTATATCACATTAGAATATGAAGGAAGGTATATTCCATTTTGGAATTTGACTCTAAGAGACTTGAGTCAAAGCGTTGCATCATGCGATGAGAGGTCAATGGAGCATGACCCATCGATCTATTACAATAGATAAAGGAAAGTATTTATCCTAAGAAGAAGAAGGAGTCCACAATAAGGACTTATTTGGTAACTCGAGGGTTACGATTGAAAGTACACCATAGTACGATAAGCAGTTGCAAGATTTGGGCATCTTCTGCGATCAAGAAATCCGTAGAGTTAAATACTCTTTCGAGGAAACATAGAAGTTACGGTTATTACCTAGGATGAATAAATAACATGTGGAATCATTATGCAAGTCCTATTTCGTTGATGATTCCGGGACGTAATCATCCTAAGGGGGAGATAATTGTAACGCCCGTAGATTAGGGCTAGTCGATTTAGAGACGATAAGCATCAAAATGACTTTTTGATGGAAGATTATTTAGAAGGATTAATCTTAACCAAGTTTTAGTATATGTCACAAGGTTTCCGTGCATATAAAGAACGCCAAAATCCGAGTTATAACGAAGAAGTTATGACCTGTCGAAGTTTCGCGACAGAATCGACACGACCTAGCGCGACCCAGCGCGACGTAAATAGTAAATTTAAGGTAGATAGATATCTATCCTTAGTAATCTAAACGAGAGTCGAAGATTTCTTCGATAGTAGTCCAACGATAAAAAGACAGACGAAAACGGAGTTCAGATGAAGGAGTTATGAATTTCGAACGAAGTTTTCCTGTCCCGGCCTACTAAAAATACTATATAAGTAATATACTTATAATATATTAAAAATCAATTCAAAATTAGCCAATGGAGTCTAAACAAGAGTTGTAGAGCATAATCTCACCTTCACGGCGATATAAAGAACGTCGAAAACGGAGTTCGTATGCAAAAGTTATGAATTTCTGAAGCTCGGGGCGCGAAACCCCAAAACTGTCAGAGCCCACGATGTGGAACAAGTTTGCCACGACGTGGCAAGTGTCCTGACACCTCCGGGAGGCCCCCAGATGCAACTTGGGATGACGCATGCAGTGACGACCAAGCCCACGACGTGGAACAAGGTTGCCACGACGTGGCAAGGGCCAAATTTGCCTTATAAATAGATTTGAAGGGCCAGCCGTTTAGGGTTGCTATTTTCTCTCTTCTCTCTCCCGTTTTGCATCGATTTGCATGCCAGAAATACCCCGAAGCCCCGATATTATTCTCTAGCCCCGAGGCAAGTCCCGAGATCCCGAAGATCCCGAGAAGTGCGGTTCCCGAGCCGAAGCTCTGCCCGCGAGAAGTTCGATTTTTGAAGAGATCTTCCAGATCTGCTGAGGATTACTACTTCTACAAGTCGTAGTGCTGTCCGATCATCTTCTGATCAAGTGAGTGTATACTACCTTTCATAAACACGATAATAATACAAGTATGGTTTGAGTGTATTAAGTATATTGTGATTTATATGTGTGAGTGTATACTACCTTTTATAAACACGATAATAATACAAGTATGGTTTGAGTGTATTAAGTATATTGTGATTTATATGTGTGAGTGTATACTACCTTTCATAAACACGATAATAATACAAGTATGGTTTGAGTGTATTATGTATATTGTGATTTATATGTGTGAGTGTATACTACCTTTCATAAACACGATAATAATACAAGTATGGTTTGAGTGTATTAAGTATATTGTGATTTATATGTGTGAGTGTGTGGTTACTTTCTTCTAACACATAAGTATGAAGTATTTGCTACGAAATACGTGCTATGTGTTTATATATTGTTGTTTAATTGAGGTATTAGTGGAATGGATGAACTATATAGATTTTTAATGAGTTAAACTATATATGTATTTTATATCTACAAATATGTTGGGTAGGACGTGGGTAGATGAGATCCGTGAGTAGGGATCAGATCAAGAGGTTAGTTTAGATCCGTGAGTAGGGATCAGATCAAGAGGTTAGTTTAGATCCGTGAGTAGGGATCAGATCGAGAGGTCAGTTTAGATCCGTGAGTAGGGATCAGATCAAGAGGTTAGTTTAGATCCGTGAGTGGGGATCAGATCACGATGTTAGTTTAGATCCGTGAGTAGGGATCAGATCGAGAGGTCAGTTTAGATCCATGAGTAGGGATCAGATTAAGAGGTTAGTTTAGATCCGTGAGTATGGATCAGGTAAAGAGATAAACTTGCTATTAGTCCGGGAGTATGGATTAAGACTAAGTTAATTGTCCCTAGTCCGGGAGTATGGATTGGGCACAGTTATAGATCCGGGAGTATGGATCAGATCAGGATTAAGGTATAGTTAATTGTCCCCAGTCCGGGAGTATGGATTGGGTGCCGTTTTAGATCCGGGAGTATGGATCAGACCAATAGGTTAACTTGTTATTAATCCGGGAGTATGGATTAAGACATAGTTAATTGTCCCTAGTCCGGGAGTATGGATTGGGCACAGTTTTAGATCCGGGAGTATGGATTAGACCAATAGGTAAACTTGTTATTAATCCGGGAGTATGGATTAAGACATAGTTAATTGTCCCTAGTCCGGGAGTATGGATTGGGCACAGTTTTAGATCCGGGAGTATGGATCCGACCAAGAGATTAGTTTAGATTCGGGAGTATGGATTAGACCAAGAGGTTAGTTTTAGGTCCGAGAGTATGGATCAGGTGGAGAGATTAGTTTAGATCCGTGAGTAGGGATCAGATAAAGAGGAAAAGTTTAGATACGAGAGTTTAGATCGTGTCGTTGTGAGGATCGATGGGGTGGGATAAGAGTTGCTTTTATATGGTGAAATTATATAATTTTGGATGTTCTATATATATATATATATATATATATATATATATATATATATATATATATATATATATATATATATATTTATATGATATAACATTGTGGGATGAAAACCCTATATGCTCACCAGGCTCCCAAGCCTGACCCACTCAGTTTTCTTTGTATCACAGGTATTAAATACAAAGACATATTTCACAGAGAGATTTAAAGGAGATATAAATCAATTGTGTAATTAAATGTAAGTTCTGCTTATGCTTATATGTCTGTATCAGAACATGACACCCCGAGGTTTTATTATTAAATGGAAATACATTCTCTTTGAGAAATGTTTTGATAAAAGGTTATCATATTTTATTTTGGGAACAAATTCCGCAACCGTTTTCTTTAAACGATCACTCTGATTTATAAAACAAAGCATAAACAAATCGGTCTTTTCTGGCCGTGAAATTGGGGATGTCACATATATCAACTTTCGTCAAACTCTACTTGCCCTCATATCGAAACTGTTCAAGAATGTGAAGAAAACCACCATTACTCAACTGAAGTGATCTCTCGACCTAATTGACGCAAATGGGGAGATTGTTGGGTCCAAGTGATTGTGTCATTAGGCTTTGTGTTCGGTCCATTTGTGTTCTCGGTTTGGGCCTGTCCAACCGTGTTTTGTTTTAGGGTTTAGAACATATATATAGCGCATGCATGCATTATATTAAACACGCTCATTGATTATCATTTAGAAAAGATCTTGTATTGTAACCCTAGCACACCTCTACAGTAGCAATTGACATTGAATTCTTTTGAGGTGGAGCATATTAATCATTCGACATTCGTTTGATTCATCTTTGTGTTTAACGTTTTCTGTTCTTGTCATTATCCTTTTAATATCTGTTTGAATCTATCGATCTAAGATAATTTTATTCTCATCACAGACCTTACATTCATTTACAGTAGTGATCTACATCTCTTTTAATCTCTCAGTGTAATGTAGCCTCGTATCGACACTTGTGATACAAATAAACTGAGTGGGTCAGGTTGGGAAACCTGGTGAGTACATAGGGTTTGCAACCCACAATAATAAATTTATTACGCTTTATCATCACACAATTAACCCAATTACCCATCCCCATTATCTTCTTTATTTCTAAAGTATCTACCCTATGAATCATCTATCATTCACTCATTCATTCCTAAGGATTCTCCTAAGGAATAGGCACGAAGTCCATTGTTGCCTATATGTAATATACACGTTCAGTTATCATGTTTTGTTTAAAAATGAATATTATTAAATAAGATATGATTTTGAGTGTTGAGTTCTAACAAGATATTTTTATGAGATTTAAAGTAAAACTATGTTTAGAATCATTCAGAAAAACATTTAGGCGAAAACCTCACTGAAATCCGAGTTATAATGAAGAAGTTATGACTTGTTGAAGTTTCATGATAGAACCGGCACGACGCCATATGACGTAAAATGTGAGTTTACGATAAACTACTTTTTAGCCTTAGTGATCGAAATGAAAGTCGTAGTATTTGTTAAACCGAAAACTTTCATAAAAAGAACGTCCAAATCTAACTTCGTATGAGGAAGTTATGATTTTTCTAAGATTCGGCATTACTGTGTACAACTCGAATTTCGAATTATATATCGAGCAATTTTTAGTTGACACAATCTAAACGAGAATCGAAGATCTTGTCGATTGTAGTTCAACAGTAAAAAGACAGACGAAAATGGACGTTAGATGAAGAAGTTATGAATTTTTAACAGACTTTTCCTGTCCCGGCCTGTTAAAAATATAATATTAAAAATGAAATCAAAATTAGCCGACAGAGTCTAAACTAAAGTTGTAGAGTATATTCTCACCTACGCGTGGATATAAATAACATAAAAAACGGAGCCCTTATGCTAAATATATGAACTTTTGTAGTTTTAAATATAAAATTTAAGACTTATCCGAAGTCGTACGCCCAACGTATGAGTTTACGCCCCGCGTACTCGGACTAGGTCTGAAGTTGGCCATGTCGCCTCTTTCTTCGGACGGATGACATGTATCTCGCACATCGATGCGTCCGAGGCCCGAAAACCAAACCAGCGACACGTCTCTTGGACGCCCCACGTTCTCGCAAGTACGCCCAGCGTACCAAACGCCTCGCGTCCTCACAGGTACGCCCAGCGTACCGAGGGTCAGGCTTCTACTATAAATAGCAAGCGAAGCCCTCCGTAAATGGTTGCTAATTTTCATCTTCTTTCGCTCTAAAACACTTCAAAACACTTCTCTAGCCACTATAAACCACCCCGAAGCCTAGGGAACTACCCCAACACCCGAAGCAAGGCCCTGTGCACCGAAGACCCGGAGTAAATAATATTTTTAGTCGAAACTCTGCCAGCACAAAGCCCAGTTTTCTACAAAAACCCCCGGTTTCGTCAAAGAAAGTCATTTTTAGACACAAAGTGCTGCCCAAATTACCATTTTATCATTCGGTTATTTCACAGTGATTTCAATATAGGGACAATTGTATGTTATGTGTTATATGTTCAATTTTCTTTCCTGAGTTATTCTGGTTGTATACTGTTGATCATGTACAGCATGACTCGTATCACTTCTGGTATTGGCTTTGAGCCTTTGGCCATGTAGAGCATGTCTAGTATTATTCTGGTATCGGATTTATGCCTTTGGCCATGTAGAGCATGTCTCGTATCACTTCTGGTATTGGCTTTGTGCCTTTGGCCATGTAGAGCATGACTCACATAACTTTTGGTATTGGCATAGGGCTATATAGGGCTGAAAGCCTGTATATTCTAGAAAAATGATAATCCGAAATTGTGTTTTTTGTGCCACTTGGGCTGAAGTTTTATTGATGTATAACAAGTTGAAATTGTTATGTTTCATTGATTGTAAACCTTGTAATCAAATGACTGGTTGATATGGAAAGTCTGTGATATGATACACATATGCATTTGTTGCTCTTTGTCCCTCTTTGCTTCTGTCATATTGATATGTATATGACATAGCGTTATATTGTAACTGTTATTGTGACAACCCGAAATTTATTCCGTCATTTTTAACCCCTTTTCTGTTAATAAGCCTCGTTTTATTAAACTGTCTGTTAACCTTTTGGAAGAGGTTAATTAATTTGGGACTTTTATGATGACTTGGTAAGGGTTGAAACAAATTAGAAACACCCACAAAATGCCCTTAAAAATGTTTAGTTTCAACCAAGTCAACATACGACCACTAAATCGGGTGAGACAAAAAGCCTCGTTTAACGACAGTATCGGGTAGATTTCTACTGATCCCCAACTCAAACCCCTATATAAGGGGGAGTGGACTTCATTTCCACCCTTTTCACCCTCTCTCTACACTCTTTCTCTACAACTTAATTTCGAGCAAAAAACGCCCGTTTCGAGCCCTAAATGAGTAAGCCATCTACCCTAACTTGTTGTATAGCTTATCTAACATGCAAATTCATGTTTAAGGAATCAAATAGGGGCAAGAGTAGGTGTTTACGGCCCAAGAACACTCTTGGACCGTGAACACCCCTAAATGGGGTTTTTAAGCCCCAAAACCCCTCCAAATTGCCCCTAAGGCTTAGATATGACTTGTAGGCTTGCACAAAGGAGCTTATAACACATTGAACTAGAATTTTGGGGAGTAAACTTGAGTTTACTACTCAAGAACTTTGTAACATCCCAAAAATACAGTCTGAAAATTTCGTTTTAAAATAGTAATAAAACCATATTCATCAATCGTCATATAAGAATCATAAAGAATGTATCTCAAAATATCTTAACAACTGTCAAATATATCAGAGTATAAACATCCCAGGCTGAACAAATGGTGTGTGCACTACAATCTTCCCGAGCTCCTCTTTTGAAAACTGAGTAACTAAAACCAAAACTGAAAAACCGTAAGCACGAAGCTTAGTGAGCTCCCCCAAACTACCACATACCATACAATAACATATAAAGCATCTACTGGGCCTTGCCCACTGCATCAGACCGAAGTCCGGAAACTAACCAGGGCCTTGCCCTCTGCATCGGACCGAAGTCCGGAAACTGCATCGGACCGGAGTCCGGAACTAACCAGGGCCTTGCCCTATTCATCGGACCGAAGTCCGGAACTAACTGCATCGGACCAGAGTCTGGAACTAACCAGGGCCTTGCCCTCTACATCGGACCGAAGACCGGAACTAACTGCATCGGACCGAAGTCCGGAACTGATTGGGACCTTGTCCCCTACATCGGACCGAAGTCCAGAACTGACTAAACATAACATAGCATAAACATATCAACTAGCATGAATACATATACTGCATACTGCATCGGAACAGAGTCCGGAACACATAACACAAAACATGCTTGAATCACAAAGACATCAAGCACTCTAACTACTGCATCGGACCGAGGTCCAGAACTAACTGAACATAGCATAACATAATCATAGTATATAATATAAACACATATACTGCATACTGCATTGGACCATAGTCCGGAACACATAACTCATACCGTGTCTGTATCACAAAGACACCAAACATACTGAACTACTGCATCAGACTGAAGTCCGGAACTACTGCTAACTAAACGGGCCGGCATTGTGGTTGTAGACCCATTCCTACTGGAAGGAAACTCACCTCACACTGCTGAAGTCCCGTAGACACAATCCCACACTTCTGAAGTCCCGCAGACTCCACCCCAGCTGCTGGCTGACAGATTCCCGAACTGTCAACACCAAATAACACCTAATTAATAATTGGGTTCTAACACATAACTAAAAATACATGCTTTGGATAATTGCTACATTACCCCTAGCTTGGCTTACCCAAGCCCAAGGCCCAATCCATAGGCCCAAAGTCAACTAGGGATCAAAGCCCAACATATGGCCCAATTTTCCAAATTGGGCCCAAACCTCTACATGGACTTCCCTTAAGGCCCAATCGATCAGTCCAGTCCAACATGTATCATTCTAGGGCCCAATATCTTACAACCATCTAGGCCCCAACTATGGCCCATCTATGGCCCAATTTTCCAAATTGGGCCCAATCCTTCATATGGGCCTTACCCTAAAGCCCAACTAATTACTCTAGTCTATTTAATTATTCTTGGATGGCCCAACACAAAGCCCAAGTGAAATTAGGGTTTCACATGAAATGACAATTAGGGTTAAGCGTTTCTCACTTAACCCATTAAGGACTTAACACACTAGGGACTTAATCCATTAAGTCCTTTATTGCTTAGATTAATTCCTGCCAATGATTATTATTTAATATTCACTTATTAAATAATTCTCGTGTGTGTGCTGATAATCTCTCAAATATTAGTACTTTCTCAATTAGCTCATTAAGGACTTAGTCCATTAAGTTCTTTACTCTACTAGATAAATGAGATGGAGTGATTGGGCTTAATACATAATCCCATCTCAATGGCCCAAAAGTGGGTCCAATAAGTCTAAGGCCCAATACTCATAATTAGGGTTTTCCATCCAAACATGGCCCAATAGGCCCAAAACCAATCTCTAAGCCCATTAGGGTTTGCTAGCGGGGCACCACCCACTACCACCTCGGGTAGTGGTGGTCAATGGCGGTTCGAGGCGGTGGCCACCACCTTACGGTGGTGGTTTACTTCATTTTCATTATTCCAAATTTCAAATTACATTTTACAATGCTAAACCTCAATACCCCCACACACACACACACACTAAACTAATCACACACACAGCCACACCATGGCGGTCGGCGGTGGCTCGTGGCGGTGGCTATTCTTGGCTTTCCAGCTAAACAAAACTACATCACAAACACACCCTCCTGAAGCACAACAACACTTGAATATACGCTCAATCAGGAACCTCATGACGTTAACCGATGGTTGGAGATGACAGCTTCCCCATAATGGTGGTGGTGGTGTTGGGTCCTCTTGCTCTTCTTGATTCTCTGCCATAATAATGTACACATTACACCATAAATTCCTAAAACAACCCCCACATGCGAAAATGTACTCGCTCAACCACGTACAAGGCGGTAGAAATGCCGTCGGAGCTAAAAGGCTCGGTGGTCAAGGTCGGCAGCGGTAGTTGGGACGTACACCACGTTTAACCGAAAAAATAAAAGAAGAAAAGGGAGAGTGGGTGGCTAGTAATCTTACCGAGAGCCTTCTAGTCGTTCACAACTCAACTTCGGTCTCGGTAGTCCCCTTGGCCGCTCACGGCGTCACCAGAAACAGCGTTGTGGTGGTGGTGACCGACGACAAAGTAGTGGAGAGGGGCGACAGTCGAACTCAACAGGGCAGGTGGCGACTGAGCTTGTCTTCATCAATGGCGGCGGCTGAAATGGTCTCTTAGGTTTAGAATTGAAGTATGCGATGTAGGGAAGGGATACGAGTATATCCCGTGTCCTATTTCAAACATTTGGTTAATTTATTCAACTTCAGCCCATCCATCCTAATTTGTTTTCAAACTAAATCCAAAACATACCAAATAGACCCTGCCCTTGGAATTCTTTACAAACTGAATCCAAAACTTACTTTTTAAACCCTGATCCCATAAATTTCTTTCATAATAGATCCCTAAATCACTAATAAGCCCTTAATCCTTCAATCTTTTCAATTTAAGCCCCGAACATACACTTTTAACCCTCGACTTCTAATATTCTTCAGAAATCATCCCGGGACTTACATTTATTAATTTATTTAAATAAACGGGGTGTTACAACTCTCCCCCACTTAAATTAGATTTCGTCCTCGAAATCATTCCTTACCATCTCTTACATGCCAACCTACTCTAGTAAAATGGTCACCATCCTAGGCACACCCTAGCTCTACTAGGGTAGCCATGACCAATCTTCGCAAAGCCCTAAAACCCTCAGGTGAACGAATTCCTCGCAACAAGATTACATGTACTCTGTCTGACATTTGCTATCTTTAGATGATCTGAATCCCTAACAGACCACTCATACTGAATCATTATAGCTAAACCCCGCGGTGGGTGACTAAGAATTACTCAGCAATCTCTTACGCTTATCATACATGAGATCCTCAAATACCATTACTGATGGGGACCCAAAACTGTCTGAATCCCTGATCTGCCTGAAAACACTGAACTGCCTGAAACACTAATTGTCTGAAACACTGAACTACCTGAACACTGAACTGCCCGAAACACTGAACTGTTTGAACATTGAACTGCCTGAAACTATATGTTGCCACATGGCTGCTTCCCAACATCTACCGAGACCTACCTGCTCTCAGTTCTCCACCAATCATCTGAAATACCGGGTTCCAGCCCGGCAGCGGAGCCAAAGGACTCCCACTTAGTCGCCTCACACAACTTCTGAACAAGTTCCTTCTCTAGAACTAGTTGCCACTAGTTACCATGGCACGGAGGCTCTAATAACTTTCCGATCTAACTGATCGAGTTCCTATGTCAAATCCTAACGTCACCAAACCCAAGGCTAAAAGTGATTGCTACATGACCATTGGTAGCCTCATGTCATAAATGACCTTAAGCAGTCCACTGCTTCCTTGCTCTCTTCTCTGTAGTGGCGCTTCTACAATCTTATCACTGGCTTAACCAAGTCTAATCCGTCTGGGAAATTCCGAAATCCAATCCTTGGATTTCCATTTCCTCACTGCTACACCCAAACTGGTGGGTACTACTGTTCTTTCCGCGTCCTAACAACGCACTCACGCTATCTATCAACCTAGTGAAGGTTGCGGCTACACCCACAGACTTACATCAGTCTAGTACTATCTGCTAATATTGTGAATGCTACGGCTACACCCGCAGACTTACAACACTCTAATACTATCTGGCTGCTAGTGAATGCTACGGCTACACCCGTAGACTTACAACACTCTGATACTATCTGACTGCTAGTGAATGCTACGGCTACACCTGCAGACTTACAACACTCTGATGCTATCTGACTGGTAGTGAATGCTACGACTACACCCGCAGACTTACAACACTCTAATACTGGATCGAACACGCGCTTTCCCCACACTCAACTGAACTCGTGTCCTGAATGGAATTCCAAACCTGATTCCCTAAGGCTTGCTAGTAACATCACGAGAACGCGATCTCCTTATTGGCAAGCTTTTCCGAACTTCCATCTCACACTATCCTCAAACCATACAACCGCTTGGGCTATCTTCCTTCCCAATAAGGATGCGAAACTTATCCTAGTCTCAAAACTGCCTCGCTTCTAAATCCTTGGGTGATTCTCCCCCACTTTGATTCAGCTAATGCCCTACAGCACATAAAACTGGAAGAATTCCCAATCCTTCTCATCACCCATGACCAAAATGCTAGAAACCACACTTACCATTGCTAGTGTTTCAACACTAGCTAATCCAAAAGATCACACAACTCTAAAAATTCGAATAAATCTCCGGTAATAACCCGCTAAACCCAGGAAGCTCCGAATCTCAATTGGAGACCATCGGAATCTCCCACTTCATCATGACCTATATCTTGTCCGGATTGACTAGAATATCCTTCCGATTGACAAGGTACCCAAAGAAATTGCACCCCGCGCAACCAGAACTCACGATTAAAGAACCTTGCAAAAATTCTCTTCCTCCTCAAAGTCTCTAGCACCTCCCTCAGGTGTTTCTCGTGCTACTCCTCAGTCTTGAAATAAACCAAGAGGACGTTGAACTCTCCCAATCCCGCAATCTGGGGAATTGGTCTATCACTATTCGCCAATGCTTCTCGGTATGCAATTGGCATATGACATCTCATAAAAATACAATTCAAACACAAACCGAGGGTAACTCAGGGCTACACTTACTCCAACCCTCGAAACAAAAGGCTCCCTTGTGTAGTTTCTCACACGTGCTGCACCGAATCTGACCCTGCTGGCTTCTCAGAAGTCGATCTGAAATCTACGGTCTCCTCCCGAGACCCCTCACTATAAGCAACTGATTTGGTTCCCTCTTACCAATGTGCTCCAAGTCCATATCCCGCTCTCGAGCTATGGAAGTCATATCATTCAGGGTCTTGCACCCCGAGATACTCACAATCTCCCTGCTATCATTCTAAAGTATGTTATGATAACTTACCTTCTTCATTTCCTCATCTGCTGCATACTATGGTACCATATAAGCACTTTCCCGAGACTTGGTAGTGATCTCTGCCATAATCTCATTCGTCTGGTGAGGATCTAACAACTCTGGCGCCAACTACTGCGCCTCAATCGCCTGGGCACACTCTGCCCAAAATCTGGTTTGGAAGTCATCCCATGACATAACATCAACCACATCATCCCTCAACTCACTACCAACCTCTTCCTATCAATCTCGTGCTCTATCCCTCAGGAGATAGGAAGTAAGTCAGATCTTCTCTCCTTTCGAGACAACGTCTGGTACGAAAAGTGTTGGTGACATCTGCCAACCATCTGCTACTAACAATGGGGTCCCTAACCCCCATGGCAATCTGAAGCCTCACAAACTCTGAATTCCCGAAACATCAACGTACGGGTCTCTATCATGACTGCTATCTCAGTGCATAATGCACTCGACCTCTCATCACAAATCTCTATAATGCCCTCCTTGATCACACTGAGGATCACAGGAGTCTGGTCAGTGATACTGCACAAAATTCTCAGATGAAATGAACTCTCTCATCTGATCATTAATTTTTCCGGCTCCAGAGTCCGAGCCTAATCCCCTGTCGACACTAGAACTACCATCTGGTCTACCACATAGCGTCACTATACTCGGCAACATGCCATCACTGACATTACAATACTCATCCAATCTCGAGGGATCTCACACACTACAAGTTCCCAGGATTCATCTCACCCTTCCTTGATTTGAGTACGGATCCTCTGCTTTCAGTAGTACGGGCCCATACTACCTTCAACATCTATCCGTACTTTCCTCAAGTACTGCCTCGTCTCCACCAAGTCACTTCTACTACTACTGATCTCTACTACTCTCATCCTAGCCTTGCCCTAGGGAAATCTCTGACTCCACCAACTCACTCCCCACCATCAGCTACATAAGAAGTTCCTGCTTTCTTCCCCTAACTAGCTCGTGAATACTATTACATATTACTTAGACTAGATAATTCTTCGAATGAGAGACCCTACCCTATAACGGTTGGACTCAGACAAGAGCTGCGAAATAGGGCTAGACCTAACCTTCTGAAATTATTTAGTCCTTGCAATATGTAACTTATCATATTCGTCTACAAGTTAGTGAAAGACAACTAGAACTCCTAGGAGCACGAAGCAAGCAGCATTTGGGCGTTGAGTACACATACTAAAGCATATACTACTCTGGCTATCATACTGGCTACTCTGTACTAGCATCCATCTCTCAATAAGCTGGTACACATATAACAGGCACATAAGACATCCTCCCTAGATCCTTAGCCCTAACTAGCATGCAATTCTCATAAAGCTGATGTGACATCCCCAAAATCTCGGCCAGAAAAGACCGATTTTCATTTATGCTTTTAAAATAATTTTAGAGTAAATCCTTTTGATTTGAAAGAGTTGCGGAATTTGTTCCCAAAAACAAAACATGATAAAACAATGTTTACCAAAGCATTTCATAAAAGAAATGTATTTTTCATTATATAATCAAAACTCGGGGTGTCATGTTCCGATACAGACCAATAAGCATAAACGATAACATTACAAGTCATTCAACAAATATAAACATATACAGACTTGTAAACAAAACAACTTGATGGTTCATCCATCTTATGCCCTTGCGCCACTTCCTGTAATACAAATAAAATTGAGTGGGTCAGGCTTGGGAGCCTGGTGAGCATATAGGGTTTTCAACCCACAATAAATAATCATATTTAATTTTCACCAACCAACAATAACCCAATTACCCATTCTCGTTATTCTCACTTTATGTCCCTAAGACAACTAACATAAGGGACCTAGTCTAAGAATATTTCATCGGGGCGACAACACATGCTTCGGGGGTACCTCAGCAATATAAGTCAAATAAGGCAACCATGAGGGGGATGGAGTACAACGAATGAACACCCAAGTTCATTAACACCTACAAGTGGCGAACCTGCTAATGTTTCCACAAGATTGTCTAGAATAGCCCGTGGTCATCATCTAAACTCCGCTAGATGACCAAATCAAACAACAACAAGGCCTCTCATCTGTTTATTACACACCAACTACCTACCCATGTTCTACCCAACATATTAGTAGATAAAATATACATTTTTATACATAGTTTAAAAACCTGTATAACATGCTTTAATCAAAATATATTTCACATAACAGATGAGGCACACACACACATAACACATATCTCATAGGGAATAAATCATATCTATGAGTTAGAAGAAAGTGAATACACATTCACACATATAAACAACAATATACTTAATACACTCAAACCATACTTGTATTATTATCGTGTTTATGAAAGGTAGTATACACTCACTTGATCAGAAGATGATCAGACAGCACTACAACTTGCAGAAGTAGTAATCCTCAGCAGATCTGGAAGATCTCTTCAAAAATCGAACTTCTCGCGGGCAGAGCTTCGGCTCGGGAACCGCACTTCTCGGGATCTTTGAGATCTCGGGACTTGCCTCGGGGCTGGAGAATAATACCGGGGCTTCGGGATATTTCTGGCATGCAAAACGATGCAAAACGGGAGAGAGAAGAGAGAAAATGAACAAAAGAATCGGCTGCCTTCAGATCCTATTTATAGGAGGCTGTAGCCTCGGAGTACGCGGGGCGTACGCCAGTACGTGGGGCGTACTGGTCCGAAAAACGTAACTGCTTACGCATCCGAAGCCACTTGCTGCGAGTATCGACATCCTCGGTGTACGCGGGGCGTACACGAGTACGCGGAGCGTACTTCGGATCGGATTGCTGACTCCCCTTCGGATAATACCGGATTTTTCAATTAAATTTAAATACAAAATATTTAATAAACTTCGGAAATTCATATCTTCTTCATACGAACTCCGTTTTTGACGTTCTTTATATCCACGCGAAGGTGAGACTACGCTCTACAACTTTCGTTTAGACTCCGTCGGCTAATTTTAACTTTATTTTTATTATTTATTTTTAATAGGCCGAGACAGAAAAACTTCGTTATAAATTCATAACTTCTTCGTTTGACGTCCGTTCTCGCCTAACTTTTTATCGCTTCGATACCAATTGCGAGACCTTCAATCCTCGTTTAGATTGCTTCGGCTAAAAACCGCTCGATCTCAAATTGAGTATTTCAGGCTGCACACTGCTAAGCAGAAACTTCGATAAATCATAACTTCCTCATACGAAGTCAGATCTGGGCGTTCTATATATATTCGGAAACCTCGTTTCAACTACTACAACATTAACCAAAGATATCAAGTTTATTTCACACTTAAATTTTGACGCTTATTTTTATTCTTAATTAATCAAACCACATAATTAAGCAATTAAGCACAAAACACATAATACTCAAATAATACAATCTTATTATTTCAAAACGGGTTACAAAGGTTAACCTAGACTATTACATTGCTAAAAGTGGCAAGCCCGAAAACACAGGCGTTACAGCTGATACACATATAATAGGCACATAATGCATCCTCCCTAGATCCTTAGCCCTATTCTAGCATGCTGTTCTACTGAGACTGAAACTGAAACTGAAACTGATACTGACAATCATAACATAAACTTGTATGGGTAATTTGGGAGTACTTACTTGAGCTCGGCTGATTGCATGCACCACACCCTTTTCTCTTTTCAAAACTCTTTTCGCTTTTTCTAAAACTCTTTTCTTTATAATTTTTCTAAAATTATTTTCTTTTCTCAAAATTCTTTTGTAACCATGGTTTTTCTCCTAAAAACTTTATGCCACTTCCTTAGTTTGAGTTCAGACACACTCGAGAGTGCGCCCGAATCCCTCAAACCAAGGCTCTGATACCAACTTGTAACATCCCAAAAATAAAGTCTGAAAATTTCGTTTTAAAATAGTAATAAAACCATATTCATCAATCGTCATATAAGAATCATAAAGAATGTATCTCAAAATATCTTAACAACTGTCAAATATATCAAAGTATAAACATCCCAGGCTGAACAAATGGTGTGTGCACTGCAATCTTCCCGAGCTCCTCTTTTGAAAACTGAGTACCTGAAACCAAAACTGAAAACCGTAAGCACGAAGCTTAGTGAGCTCCCCCAAACTACCACATACCATACAATAACATATAAAGCATCTACTGGGCCTTGCCCACTGCATCGGACCGAAGTTCGGAAACTAACCAGGGCCTTGCCCTCTGTATCGGACCGAAGTCCGGAAACTGCATCGAACCGGAGTCCGGAACTAACCAGGGCCTTGCCCTCTGCATCGGACCGAAGTCCGGAACTAACTGCATTGGACCGGAGTCCGGAACTAACCAGGGCCTTGCCCTCTGCATCAGACCGAAGTCCGGAACTGATTGGGACCTTGTCCCCTGCATCGGACCGAAGTCCGGAACTGAATAAACATAACATAGCATAAACATATCAACTAGCATGAATACATATACTGCATACTGCATTGGAACAGAGTCCGGAACACATAACACAAAACATGCTTGAATCACAAAGACATCAAGCACTCTAACTACTGCATCGGACCGAGGTCCATAACTAACTGAACATAGCATAACATAATCATAGTATATAATATAAACACATATACTGCATACTGCATGGGACCATAGTCCGGAACACATAACTCATACCGTGTCTGTATCACAAAGACACCAAGCATACTGAACTACTGCATCGGACTGAAGTCCGGAACTAGTGCTAACTAAACGGGCCGACATTGTGGCTGTAGACTCGTTCCTACTGGAAGGAAACTCACCTCACACTGCTGAAGTCCCGTAGACACAATCCCACACTGCTGAAGTCCCGCAGACTCCACCCCAGCTGCTGGCTGACAGATTCCCGAACTGTCAACACCAAATAACACCCAATTAATAATTGGGTTCTAACACATAACTAAAAATACATGCTTTGGATAATTGCTACATTACCCCTAGCTTGGCTTACCCAAGCCCAAGGCCCAATCCATAGGCCCAAAGTCAACTAGGGATCAAAGCCCAACATATGGCCCAATTTTCCAAATTGGGCCCAAACCTCTACATGGACTTCCCTTAAGGCCCAATCGATCAGTCCAGTCCAACATGTATCATTCTAGGGCCCAATATCTTACAACCATCTAGGCCCCAACTATGGCCCATCTATGGCCCAATTTTCCAAATTGGGCCCAATCCTTCATATGGGCCTTACCCTAAAGCCCAACTAATTACTCTAGTCTATTTAATTATTCTTGGATGGCCCAACACAAAGCCCAAGTGAAATTAGGGTTTCACATGAAATGACAATTAGGGTTAAGTGTTTCTCACTTAACCCATTAAGGACTTAACACACTAGGGACTTAATCCATTAAGGACTTAATCCATTAAGTCCTTTATTGCTTAGATTAATTCCTGCCAATGATTATTATTTAATATTCACTTATTAAATAATTATCGTGTGTGTGCTGATAATCTCTCAAATATTAGTATTTTCTCAATTAGCTCATTAAGGACTTAGTCCATTAAGTTCTTTACTCTACTAGATAAATGAGATGGTGTGATTGGGCTTAATACATAATCCCATCTCAATGGCCCAAAAGTGGGTCCAATAAGTCTAAGGCCCAATACTCATAATTAGGGTTTTCCACCCAAACATGGCCCAATAGGCCCAAAACCAATCTCTAAGCCCATTAGGGTTTGCTAGCGGGGCACCACCCACTACCACCTCAGGTAGTGGTGGTCAATGGCGGTTCGAGGCGGCGGCCACCACCTTACGGTGGTGGTTTACTTCATTTTCATTATTCCAAATTTCAAATTACATTTTACAATGCTAAACCTCAATACCCACACACACACACACACTAAACTAATCACACACTCAGCCACACCATGGCGGCCGGCGGTGGCTCGTGGTGGCGGTGGCTATTCTCGGCTTTCCGGCTAAACAAAACTACATCACACACACACCCTCCTGAAACACAACAACACTTGAATACATGCTCAATCAGGAACCTCACGACGTTAACCGATGGTTGGAGATGACAGCTTCCCCATAATGGTGGTGGTGGTGTCGGGTCCTCTTGCTCTTCTTGATTCTCTGCCATAATAATGTACACATTACACCATAAATTCCTAAAACAACCCCCACATGCGAACATGTACTCGCTCAACCACGTACAAGGCAGCAGAAATGCCGTCGGAGCTAAAAGGCTCGGTGGTCAAGGTCGGCAGCGGTAGTTGGGACGTACACCACGTTCAACCGAAAAAATGAAAGAAGAAAAGGGAGAGTGGGCGGCTAGTAATCTTACCGAGAGCCTTCTAGTCGTTCACAACTCAACTTCGGTCTCGGTAGTCCCCTTGGCCACTCACGGCGTCACCAGAAACAGCGTTGTGGTGGTGGTGACCGACGACAAAGTAGTGGAGAGGGGCGACGGTCGAACTCAACAGGGCAGGTGGCGGCTGAGCTTGTCTTCATCAATGGCGGCGGCTGAAATGGTCTCTTCGGTTTAGAATTGAAGTATGCGATGTAGGGAAGGGATACGAGTATCCCGTGTCCTATTTCAAACATTTGGTTAATTTATTCAACTTCAGCCCCTCCATCCTAATTTGTTTTCAAACTAAATCCAAAACATACCAAATAGACCCTGCCCTTGGAATTCTTTACACACTGAATCCAAAACTTACTTTTTAAACCCTGATCCCATAAATTTCTTTCATAATAGATCCCTAAATCACTAATAAGCCCTTAAGCCTTCAATCTTTTCAATTTAAGTCCCGAACATACACTTTTAACCCTCGACTTCTAATATTCTTCACAAATCATCCCGGGACTTACATTTATTAATTTATTTAAATAAACGGGGTGTTACAAACTTGCTTGGGCCGTAAACTCCTCTTCATGGGGAGTAAACTCATGTTTAAGTGTTAGAAATGCCCACAAACACCTCCTATGGCCTTGGAAAAATGTCTAGAAACTATCCCATTGATGTAAAGGCTTTAAACTTCAATAAATCCAAGGAAATAGGAGTTTACAGTCGTAAACCCCCCTAGGAAAGGTCCATGGGCCGTAAACTCCTATAAGGTGCCCAAATGATGCCCTAAACTCCCCATTTGACTTGGAAAAATGCATAGGAATTTATTCTCTATCATTTAAGTCCTTAAAACACCAAAAGTATATACACATAGGAGCTTACGGCCGTAAACTCCTTGTTTAGGGCCGTAAACTCCTCAAATGGTCCCTTTTTTGCCCTAAATCCACACAAGTGCCTTATATTTGGACATAGCATAATTCTATAAGGGATATAAGACACTTTGGCATCCTAGAACATCCTTAACATGATTTTACGGCCGTAAACTCATGGGAGTTAATCCCAGGCCGTGAACTCTATAAAGAGTTTACTCTTGGAGAGTAAACTCCCTATTTAAGTCATACACACCCTTAAACGTTACCCGGGACACTCCAAGCACTTAACCAAAGTGTTTTACGCACTTTAGGATGTGTATACTTGTTTAATTAGTATTATATGTACTAATTGTATGTAAAAATATATTATCATATGTTAATAGGTCACTAAGTGTGTTCAAGTCTTTACTTGACACCGAGAACCCAACCGACACCTTCGTCGGATCCACTTACATCAGGTGAGTTCATACCCCTGAATGAACCTTTTAAATGTTTTTACATGTTTTATGGGGGGGGGGGGAGGATACAAGTTAAACATGCCAGTTATCATATCAATCACATGTGATTGATAACCCGCATGCACAAGGATTTGTTACACTGTCAACTGTTTTGCCAAGTATGATACTGTAAAAGGGTTTTTCCAAAACGACTTTACTTGTTCAAATCTTTACTTATATTGTTTTATGAAAATGTGCTTATGAAAGGTTTTCAAAGGATTTCTAAGGTTTTCAAACTTATATTACAAAAGAATACAAAGTCATGATTTTCTTACGTATAAAGGTTTTCCAAAGTTTTCATCAAAGATCTCTTTCATGTTTTTATACTCCTACTTGATAACGGTTTCACTTCGTGATACGCTTTTACTTGTAAACGCTTCTACTTCACGATAAGCTTTTACTTCACAACATGCTTCTACTTCACGATACGCTTCCACTTAGTTAAAGGTATGCCTGTACTTGTATAGTTATATAAATAATGATTAAAGGACTTAGGAAGGCTAGTTCGCCCTATTTCCTTTTCTTCGTTGAGATGTGGTCTGGTGGGATCGGATATCCATCCGAAGGTCGTTTGATCATCAGTTATATAACATGAGTACATGTATAGACATATGGGTTTTCACGTCGGTCGGTTCAGTTATGAGTCTCTATTGCTAGTCCAGCACTTTCATTAGAATTCACTATTTGGGGTACATCTTCAGGACACAACCTTCTCCGTTGTCTAGTTGGTAACTAGAGTCTCTTGTAGGGATAGCGAACATTGTGTGTATAGATCTATACGGGATTGACACCCCCACACCCTGACTGCTAGCTACAGTCCACGACCTACCAAGCCAAGGGGTGACAAATGTCATATTTACACCGACGCTTGTAGGGTGTCAAGTACTCCAGTGTCGATTAGTATGGTTATGAGTATCTCCATGTTATATTATAATTCATGGCCTTAAGGTAATGACGTTTAACACTATATACTGGAAATACACACCTACAAATACATACCTCGAATATACACACTTAGAAAATACACACCTCGAGTATACACACCTAGAATTACACTGTTTTAGACTTTGCTAGACGTATCATTCATTCGATGCTGTCTAGGGTCTGTATTCACTGTTTTAGACCGTGCTAGCTGTATCTTTCATTTGATACTGTCTAGGGTCTGTATTCACTGTTTTAGACCGTGCTAGCTGTATCTTTCATTTGATACTGTCTAGGGTCTGTATTCACTGTTTTAGATCGTGCTAGCTGTATCTTTCATTTGATACAGTCTAGGGTCTGTATTCACTGTTATAGACCTTGCTAGCTGTATCTTTCATTTGATACAGTCTGGGGTCTGTGTCTCCTTTTTGTTAGACTGAGCCAAGCGTGTCGTTCATTCGATACTCTCCTGGAGTCTATGATTCCTTTTGCCTTAGTCAGCAGTCTTCACTGCTGAGGCATATGTTATTTTCCCTGATTTTCTCTTACTTTCTTTAAAATCAATAACGTATTTTGGTAATGATAGTGTTTAAGGGAAAATTACTTTTTACCACATAACTCTGACGGGTCTTGGTAGAAGACTACTTTTATTTAAGAAAATATTGGATTTTCTGGAGAGGACTCTAATACACTGTTGATTTTAAACTACTACTTTTATAAAGTTATTTTGAACTTACACAAATGACACTAAATACTTATGAACTCACCAACATTTATAAAAATGCTGATACTCGCTTTCAAAATAACTTGTATTCTCGGGTCAGCTATAGACAGGTACATCTAAGGCGCTTTTGGTGAAGACAGTTTAGTACCAAGCTGCACCTATATTACTACTTGTATTACTTTAATGTTTCCATGTAATGTAAACCATGTAAAACTATTACTATTAATGCAATGATTGTTGTACTTTGATTACTATACTGCATATGTTGTGATACTTGACATGACGTCATCCACCCCAGAACGTTTCTGCCGTTCCAGTTTTGGGGTGTGACAGTTATTGAACTCACTAAGCGTCACCCGCTTATCCCTCTCAATGTTTAAACTATTGCAGGTGATAAGCATCTAGTATAGTCATGTACTGGCAGAAGATGTAGATTAGTTAATATTATCACTTTTGTAATTTGGGTATAAAGTCCTGGGAAGTTATGTAATATATAAAACTCTGTAAAAATCTTAATTGTTGGTTTGTATCCAGTCTTTTGTAAATTATATTATGAATATGCATGTAGCATGTTTGGAATAATATAGTAAAGGTATTATAGAAGTAGTGATTATTTCAATTATGCTATCAGAGAAGTAGTTTAAGTGAACTAAATACTATGGATTGGTATTTAGACTTAAACCTTTGGAAGTTAAATATATGAACAAATTCATTGTTAGTGTATGGATGCAAACCATAGGAAAGAATTAAGTGGGGTATTGGGTAATGATAAGTCTTAATATTCTAAAGTACTAAGTTACTTTAAAATTTCCAAAGCATTAGTTTAAACGAGTTAGAATTTTTGAGGATATCTAGACTTAAACTTGGATTGCTAAGTGACGATGGTACGATTGTGTGTCTAGTATACTTTAGGTTGAATACCTAAATTAATATTAAATAGACACAAACACTAGAATATTTTAGGAGATATGCCTTATATTCTAAAATGTGCTAAATGATTAATAATATAACATGCTTTAGGTAGCTTACCTATATTGCTATTACTTGAGGAAGTTTAAGGTCTGTTGTCGACCTTGGTTTGTAAGAGGAAATTTTATGTGTTTGAAGTACATTTGGACGAGATGAATGTTTTGGTGTAACCCATGAAGTTGTTCCATCGCTGACCAGATTGAAGCAGTGATTGCTTACGAAGTTAAAAGAACTGAAGATGGTGATAAATACTTTTATGATATCGAGACTAATATTGTGCAAGATTAAGAAGAATTCAATGGAGATCAAAGGAAAGGGTAACAAAGTTTTCAGACTCAATAGGCCAAGACCTTGCCAAACATTATAATGTAGTATGCAGTACGAGTGGTATGGCAAGAGCTGATATGTAACCCTATACAAGATGCTCATATTTAGTATTTAATAATACTAAGTGACAACTGACTTCTATCACATCCTTATGAAAGTTCCATAGTGTGTTAAGCCGAATCTAACATACTTGATTAGGATAGTGAAATGAGTCATTTAGTTAGGCTGGATGACTTATTAGTTAGAGTAAGATAGAGTACATAGTTGAAGAAGATATACACTCATAGTGTTGTATGAGAAGAGATATTGTTGTATGCACTACTAGAAAAAAGGCCTTTTACGACGCTCATTGCGCGTCGTAAAAGGCTCAGACGACGCGCAAATGCGCGTCAAGGAAGGCCCTGTCATAAAGAGAGACGACGCGCTTTTGCGCGTCGTCTATAGATGACGCGCATTTACGACGCTCATTTACGACGCGCAATTACGACGCGCATTTACGACACGCAATGCGTATCAAGGAAGGCCCTGTCATAAAGGAAGACGACACGCATTCGTGTGTCGTAACCTTACGACGCGCGTGTTAATGACACGCAATGCGTATCAAGAAAGCCCCTGTCAAGAAAGGCCATGTCATAAATGAAGATGACACACATTTTTGCGTATCGTAAATTTAAATGTTTAAAAAAAAATTATATATTTATTAATTTTTAAATTAAATTTGCATTTAATTTCTTATAATATAAATAAAATACAATATACAAAAAATACAATCCATTGCATAATATAAAATAAAATTTCATACTCAAAAAATAAAATAAATTGCACAAATTATAATGTCATACAAAGAATCATTCAAATGTTAAACAAAAATAATACATTGCTAACATGTGTTATACATTCCTATAAAACTAACAAATAATCATACAACTCTGTTTCTTACTGGAAAGGAATGCCAAACATGATTAAAAAGTCTCCCTTAATCTTGATTACTCACCTGCTTAAGTAGAATGTTGTTGTTGAAAAGGTTACCTAGCAACACAGGGGCAAAAACGTCTTTTTGACTCTCATTTACCCAGGGGTAAGCCCAGCAGCAGCTAAATTAAGGTTTGGATTTGGTTGACTGGGGCACCACCACGATATCCACCACCACCACGACGTCCACGGTTCCATTACCAAAGACTACCTAGAAAAGATTCCAGAAAAATTAATAATGAAGAAACTATAGGAAGACTGAAGATAATATTATTGAAAGTGATTATGTAAAGTGTGAACAAAGGGGAAGAAGATTCTCTGTTGTAACTTGTTTCTTGGAGGAGATTCTCTGTTGCTAACTTGTCTCTTTTTAGACTCTCCACCTTGTTCTCTTAAACCAAAATGAAGACTTCAATGAGGATTCACACAACATCCATTGATAGCAGCAAATCAGGAAGCACAATGGTTCAATCCCATTCAAGTTTCTTTGGACCTATCAGCAAGATAAGAATACAAAATTCTTGTCATGATGGAAAGATTAAAAGCTAGTAAGATTTAAATCTTTGCATAATGGAAGAAAATGATGGGGGAAGAGCAGGAGCAGGAGAAGGAGCCACAGATAATACTAGCCCAAATAGGTTGATCATATGTTTGATGATCCTTTCTGTTTCACCTACAATAAAAAAAACAATTTATAGACCCACATTTCACTTTGTTTCTCATAAAGTGGTAAAAAATTTTAAAAGAAAAAAGATATCGGGAATGGAAATAAGATTTGGACTTCCAACCATTGATCTAAGCCACATGATTTTACTCTTACCCTCTTTTCCTCCACTATAATTACAACGAACTGCATATAAGTTTGTATGGAAAGCTTTCCCTTCAATTTCTAGCTTCTCTATTTTAGGAATTCCTGAAAAAAAATCCAAGAAACCTGTTTATATATTAATTGAAATTACAAAGTAACAAAAATGATAGATAAGAAGAGAAATAAGGTCAAGTCTAGAAGACAAGACCAGGGGAAACAGGGCAGTTTCAGATATGCAGTTTCACTCGATCTTCCAATTGTATCTGTTACAATGAATTCACATCTGAAGAAATTACCAATGTTATCAAATCACAGCTTATATGGGCAAGAATATTATGATTGTAATGGCTTAAAGGATTTGTTCTCTTCTGAACAAATGTACCTATCTTTTTTACTTTTTAATACGGTATGATAAAATAAGTATTTAATATTTGAAAATATGAAACAAAGTAAGTTTTATAATGTAGAAGGATTAAAATCCTTACCAGTAACCGCAAGCATCTCAATTCTTGTAATCTCTTAAATGTAACATAATATTTAACAAATTTGCATTTTAAGAAAAGTATATAAAATAAATCTTGAAAAATACAAAAGTAATACCTAGGAGAATTACATCAGTTGGCTCTGACAACTTCAGCTCACCAACAACCGAATCGCTACGAACAGGTGCATACCTTCAAAATATAGAAAAAAAGGTTTTTTTATATAGATGTATATGTATAGATTAGTGAACTAAATAAAAAAAGGTAGAGATATTAATTACCCGAATAATAAAAAAGCAATTGAATACTCACTCGGGGCTTGCGAATCTCATTACATGTTCCATTATTAAGCATGTTAAAAGCTCTCGTGTAATGTATTGAACTAAAGGGCATTGAGCTTCACTGCATACCTGCATGCTAGCATGTCCAATGTCAATGAAGGCTACATTGAGCTGCTCATTTTCAGGTAAGTCAATTTTGTATATTCCATAAGCTAAAGCAGTGGCTGTTGTCTCATGCATCAACCGTAGAGGATGCAAACCGGCAATAGTAGCTGCATCCATTACAGCTCTTCTTTGAAGATCAGTGAAGTAGATAGGTACCCCAATACAGCAATCCACAACTGCTGCATTCAAATTCTTTTCAGCTATTGTCTTCATGTTTGAGAAAACCATTCCCATAACTTGTGTTGGGGTGAATGACTTTGTTTCCCCAAGATACCTTGCATTGATCAATGGGAAACCATCGGGTCCCTCAGTAACTGAAAAAGGCAAAGCCTTGAGATCTTGTTGCAATTCAGGATCAGAAAAAGGACGCCCTATTAACCGCTTAATTTGGGAAATGGTGTTTTTTGGGTTCATCATACTGGTTGCAGCACCAGCTGTTCCAAGAAAACGCTGTTTATCACCAAAACACACAAGAGCAGGAGTCTCACGTTTTGACTCATCATTAAGAACAACATCAATTCCCCTTTGTCTGGCAACTGCCACAACACAACTCTCATTCCCAAGATCAAATCCAACTACGCTCATCTTTGCTGAGTAAAGTAACTCGTTTAATTAATGAGAAGTTACTCTGCCTCACAGGAATCAATCTGCACAGATGAAAGGTAATTAGATTTATCAACAACTGTTCGATTACTCATAATCTGCTTAACAAACCACAAGATAAGAACCATTAATGAAAGTATTCACAAAACATCAATGAAGATTGTGATAATCTTCATCAGAACTCTCATCTTACACCTTATATTCACTCTGGGCAGATATTAAGGATGGATGAAGCTCCTTTGAAGCCATGAGATGGTGTATCAATCTTTCATCTCTTTCTTTAGAAAATAATTTTAACATGACCTCCCTCCCAAGAACTTCGTCAGCCCAAGCGCCCAACCCACTCCAGTAAATTTGCTGGAATGCATATCCAACACGTTGCAATACCAAAAATAAAAAATAAAAAAATTATGTAAGCAAAATAAGCATATCAAATAATATAAAAAATTAATTTTATTCTTATGTTATATCAAGAGGAAATATATTAGGAGCCATTCGTATGGCAAGTTTATACGATATAATTAAAACTTCTATGTAAAACCAGATAAACATAAAAGCAAAAAAAAAAAAGGAACAGTTTTGTTGTAAACTTAATTTCTATCTTTTTTTTTTTACATAATGAATCATCTGAAATTGAGAGAGAAACAACAAAGCTAAAACATTCATATTTTTTTATAAAATCAAACATTCATATAAATTGAGTTCATTCTTCTAAATTCTAACCCTTTCTAACATTATAATAGATCAACTCAAGAAGGCCCATCTTTCTCAATCCCAAAAGGTGCCTCTAAATGCCAAATCATTGATAAGGACTTTTCACAAACACTTAGCGTGCAAATTTAAAGGCCACATTTTGAAGCTGATCCATGAAACTAAAAATAGACATACATGTGTGGATTGTTAATGCTTCTGATGTTGAAACAGCTAGTTCCACTGCATCTATGATGTCAACTCTATGAGATTTGGGGTTTATCCCATTTTACCCTTTTAAAATTCCAAAATTGCCCCTTTCAAAATTAAAGTTAACCCAGCAGCCATGGCAAGAATCAAACTCAGCAGCAACATTTTCAAAAGGAAAAAAAAAATATTTTGATCAACCGCAAACCAAACAAGAAGATTCCAGTATTGCCCTTTGTATATGACATAACAATGAACCCAATAGTCTTGACTAGGATCAAAATCAGCGAAGAACAAGAAACCCTTCCATAAATTTGTCAATCATGGACCAATAACAAAAAAAAACTTTTGATCAAGCAGCCCCTGCTTCTCAAACCAAGGAGATTAGAAGAAAAAAATATCAAAGAAGAGGCTACTGCGATAAAAAGGAACAGGGGCGCACCCATTTTTTTCCCAGTAATACCGAATTCTATCAAAATTAACAAGCTGACCAAAATGCCCCTTAATAAGTAACCACTATTTTCGAAAGCAATACAATCCAGAATAGATGAGCAAAAATAAAATCAGATAGAAGGTGCGTGAGAGAGAGAGAGATGGTACCGTGTGCTTGAGATATGTGGCGGCTCTTCTGAATTTTCTACGGATCTGTAAGGAGGGTCAAGGGAAATCAAATTCAGGAATCAAGAACTTGGATTCCATAAATACGAAATCCTAAGTCATCAGTTAATAGAGAACAACATTACATGCTTCCTTCTGCGGACATTTACCCCAATTTCCTCTTTCGTCTCTCACTCTAGAAACCCTAATCCCTCCGCCACAATGAACACCATTACAGTTTCCACGGCGCCTTGAAAGCCCTAACCTGAATCTCTCGATCAGAAGCGTATCTAGAAGGAAGCAGGTCAAGGAATAGTGCAAGAAAACTATTGGCGAGTATTCTCAATAACAGCAGAGAGATGAAGAAGGTGAAATTACAACAACGATGAAGTAGATGAATGGAAATCAGAAGCCCTTTTTCTTGATTGAGATGATGAAGTCGAGAGATGGAGATGAAATCGTAACCTTCGATCTTTGATTGAGAAGTTGCACAACAGTGTGAGGAGAATGAAAGATGCGTGATAATGCTTAGGGTAGGGAGGGTAGCGGGCTTTTCTAATTTTTTGGCTTTTCTTTTCCCGCTTGTAACTAAGGAACGCGCGTTCATTAAAATTATAAAGCGACACATATAGAGGGCGCGCATTTAAGGTACAGCGCCCTCCGTGTTTTTAATTTTTTTTCTTTTGACACTAATTTAAAGGCACGCAATAATGCGTGACCTAAATCCTTAAATTTTCTGAAGAGATGACACTCTTTTAATGTCACTCTCGTTTGCGTAACATAAATTAATGAGTGTCGTAATTTGCGCGTCGTAAAAGGCCTTTTTTCTAGTAGTGATGAGAAGAGATATTGTTGTTAGGAATGACAGAGAACCAAGTCGAAGCTTGTAGAATATGCTGAGATGCAGTTAAAATGCAGACTTCCTAGGATAGATTCCTATGAAGTAGACTTAAAAGATACACCCATGAGAAGAAAATTTTCCCATATAAAGGAATGACGATGTCATGAAAGGATAATGAAATGAATAAATGTGCATGGTGACTTGCATGAGTTAAAAGATGATGCAGATAGTTGGAGACCGTTTGTCTCCACACTACTAGAGTAAATTTTGGTATAGTGTGTCTTGTAGAGTAGACACTACCCGAGAAAGAATTTATATGAAGAATTTGGAAGTAAAATTCCTATCAACCGAGGAAAAGTATTAGGATATTATAGATCGAACTTATGCATAAAAAGGATTCTAGAAGGAGAATTTAAGAAATCCAAGATATGTTTAATAGAAACGTGAAATCCCAAGTTGAGCCTATGAGAAATTGTTGTATGTACTTGTTTGAGCACACTCAAGTGTGAAAAGTTGCTTTGTGAAATTTTTTGAATGGTGACTTGGAAAACTGCGTGACAATACTTGGGACGAGTATGAGTAGGTGTGAATAGTAGTAGAGGCCTATACTACTGGAAGCGCACGACTCACACTTGGATCAGGGAAAGTCACAAGGTTACCAAGAAGCTAGTAATTGATTTCGTTTTTGTTCGAGTATGTCATTACCTTCATTTCAGTGATGAATAAGAAAATGATTTTCGTTCAGACCTTAGTGGTCGTAAAGAATCGAGTCTGACTAATATAGATCTACGAAGTGAATTAATTGGTTCAGAGAACCATGTCTTGTGTAGCGACGAAACTTCAGTCGGAAGATTGAAGAAGGAGATGGTCGAGGCAGTCGATAAAAGTACAACAACCTTCATTAAAGGATCAATCAACCATTAGCTAGAAATGCTACTAGTTATGAAGATATTATATCACATTAGAACGTGAAGGAAGGTTTCTTCTATGATAGTGTTTGACTAATAGAAATAAGAGTATGGTTCGTTGTGTTTGACTATCGAAGGGAAGGATTCTATTTTATGTCTTCGGTAAACAAAGACTTAAAATCTTAAAAATAACGTCTTTCCTAAAAACTCGTAAACTTAATTAAATGGGTATTCTACTTATCTAGCCTATACAGTTGATATCTCAAAAGAGGGGAAGAAAACGGAAAATGATGTTCCCATTGTTAATGAATATCCTGATGTTTTCCCCGATGATTTGCCTGGACTTCCTCCGGATAGGCAAATAGAATTCTGAACTGACTTTATGTCTAGCGCTGCTCCAATTGCCAAAGACTGCTAGACAGAATGATAACATTTGGGTAATTGTCGACCGACTAACTAAGATTGCATATTTTCTTGTCATGCGTCAAACATCTCCAATGGAAATATACACACTAGTATACTTGGATGAAACTGTTGCGAGACATGGTGTGCCACTAAAGATTATTTCCGATCGTGATAGTAGCTTCACTTCTCATTCTTGGGTAAGTATGCAATGTTAATTAAGATCTCGTGTCACTCTCAGCACATCTTACTATCCCCAAACAGATGGTCAGAAGGAGAGAACAATCTAAACAATAGAAAATATACTGAATGTATATGAAGCACTATATGGGCGTAAATGTCGTACTCCATTATGTTGACGTGATGTAAGACAGAAAATCTTTGGTGGTCCTGAAATGATTCAAGACACCATTGATAAGATTCAAATTATACGATAAAGAATGAAAGTGGCCCAGGATCGATAAAAGTCCTATGCAGAAAGGAGGAGACGACCTGTAGAATTCTAGTTGGGTGATTTTGTAATGCTAAATGTATCCCCATGGAAAGGCATTATGCGATTTGGGAAGAAAGGAAAATTGAGTCCTAGATTTGTTGGTCTTTTCAAAATCGTCTAGAGAATTAGTGAGCAAGCATATCACTTGGAATTGCCTGAAAATCTGGCAGATATTTGTAAATTTATTTCCATGGTCCATGCGGAATTTGCAATAAAAGAACTAGGTCGGATGAACTACTTCTTGGGTCTTTAAGTTTCTTATATGGAAGATGGCAATGATTTGTTTCTCACTCATGCTAAGTATGCTCATGCCATACTTAGGGGTAGAAATTGATGATATGATATGACAAAAATGCACGACACAAAGCGAAATTGAGACGAAACTGAAATTTGAATTCGTGTTTGTTTCGTTTTCGTGTCAAGTGTAAAAAACACGATGTCGTGTCGTGTCGTGTTCGTGTTACAAATTCGACTTGAAATTGACATGATTTAGTATTTTTTTGTCGTATTATATATGATTAAGTATTAATTAAACCAACTAACTTTTATTTTATATTATCTTTGTCATCTCGTGTCGTGTTTGTCATGTTTTAATTAGTTCGTTTTCGTGTTATTCAAAAAAAAACGAATTTGTGTCATGTCGTGTTCATGTTACATAAAACCTTGTTGTGTCGTGTCGTGTCAGACAAAAACACGACAAGATGGCTTGATTTGCCACCCCTAGACATACTTACCTATGCCGACTTGCTTGATGTCAAACCATTGCCTACTTTTCTATCAACTATTAGGTATCTTCTTCCACATGACTCTCCTTATTCTTATGCAAACATGCACCGATCCCTTGTAGGTGTACTACATTATCCAGATTTGTCAGATGATGTAAAACAAACCAGTCAATTTCTTCATGCTCTTAAAATTGATCATTATATCAAGTTGTAAAACGAATCTTACGGTATATCAAAGGCACTCTAACCTATGGCCATCATTTCAATTATCCACAATCATCATCGTACGTCTTTCTACTTATGGCTACTCTATGTTTCTGGGCGACAATCTAGTTTTGTGGAGTGCCAAGAAGCAACCACCGTCTCCCGATCTAATTGTGAATCTGAATATCGCACCATGGCTAACATTATTGTTGAAATCATTTGGATAACTCAGTTACTCCGCGAATTGCATTATCTACCTTCGGATCACCCAACTTTACTTTGTGACAACAATAGTTCTCTTTGTCTCTCTCTCTCTCAAAATCCAATATCGCACAAACACGCTAAGTGTATTGACCTAGATTACCATTTTGTTTGAGAGTTGGTTGCTGTTGGTCAGTTGTATATACGTTTTGTGCCAACCTCTTTGCAGCTCGTATACATTTTCACCAAGAGTCGTCCGCATCATGTATTTAAGGAATTCCGTGCTAAGCAACATGTTGTGTCGCCACCACGTCCGCGTCATGTATTAGAGATAGGATTTTCTAATATGTGCAATTATGAAAAATATTACCATAATGAAATATTAAATGTATTTATTATGAAGATTATTAATACATTTCATATTTAATTATGACAATATTCTTTATAATTAATGTATTTTAAATTTAATTATTATAATATTTGTCATAACTAATATTTTTTTATATATGTATCATTAGGATACATATTAGAAATTCCAGTAGGGATATTAGACATGTAATTATTTTTTTTATATGTATCGTTAGATACATATTAGAAAATCCAGTAGGCATATTAGACATAAGATGGCAAAGAATCTTATTCAATTTTAAATTATTGTTGTATCTATGTATTTTAGGACTTGATAATTTCTATTCCATGTATTTTAGGACTTGATCATTTCTATTTATGTATTACTATTATTACTCAATGCACAAATATATCATGGTGATTTTCCTAAATCTTATAAATTAATTTCATTGATAGACAGAAGAATATAGAAAATTTTCGTTTATTTCTAAGACGGAAACATATATTTTATTTATATAAACCTGTTTCGAGATTGTCAAGTTTTAATATCATCGTACAAAACGAACATCTATCAATCATTCTTGTTTCCATACGATATTTCTTGTTGCCTTATTGTCTCGTCATTCGCCTCTAAGAAAAACAAAAAAAAGTTGGCGACAACTGTAATTTCTTGTTCAGTGAATAACATATGCAAAGTTTCCCAAAACATTTCGAGTATATGCAAAGTTTCCCAAAACATTTTTCGAGTATATATATAGGCGAAATCGTTCAAACAAACTCAATCCACCTTCTCAATATGGCTGCCTTCCACTTTGCATTGGTACTACTAACTCTGCTTTCGGTAAAATTCTCCGAAGCTTCTCGTCTTAGTCTCTTTGCTTCGACTAAGGATGCACAAGTAGCCAATAGCACGAAATGGGCAGTTCTTGTTGCCGGTTCAAATGGGTACTCCAACTATCGCCATCAGGTGCGTCATTAGTTTACTTAGCTTTTTGTTTACTAGGTCATTTTCTTGTAATAAAGTTGACTAATAACATTAAAATTTTCATTGACTTTAGGCGGATGTTTGTCATGCATATCAAATACTGAAAAGGGGTGGTTTGAAAGACGAGAATATTATCGTGTTCATGTATGATGACATTGCGAATAACACGATGAATCCAAGGCCTGGTGTCATAATTAATAGTCCCAACGGCTCAGATGTTTATGCTGGTGTGCCAAAGGTATTGTAACTAGCTCAATAAAAAGCGTTGCAAAAGATGTTAGTCATAAGTCATCACTTGATTTATCAAAGTTTTATGTTCATTCTAGGATTACACCGGAGATTACGTGACAGCAGCCAATTTCTATGCTGTGCTTTTGGCCAATTCCTCGGGATTAACAGGTGGAAGCGGGAAAGTTGTAGCAAGTAAACCCGGAGATAAGATCTTTGTATATTTCACCGATCATGGTGGCCCTGGACTCCTCTGTAAGCGTTTCCACAATTTGCTTATATAAATGTTCTTGAACATTGAATTATTAATAGTAGTGTTATTAACACAACTCTTTTGGTTTATGTACATAGGTATGCCGAACTTGCCATATATTTACGCTAATGATTTCATTGAGGTTTTGAAAACAAAGCATGCGAGTGGTACATACGATGAGATGGTAACATTGTTCATTTTTTTCTAACGATTATAAATGATATTAAACAGTCAGAAGGAATTTAATCGTTTGTGTGTTGAAATATATAGGTGTTATACGTGGAAGCATGTGAAAGTGGAAGTGTTTTTGAAGGCCTGTTGCCAGAAGATTTGAATATCTATGTTACAACAGCATCGAATGCAAATGAAAGTAGTTGGGGTACATATTGCCCTGGCTCGGCAACTCCCCCGCCTCCGGAGTATAACACTTGCTTAGGTGACTTATACAGTATCTCATGGATGGAAGACAGGTACTTTTTTAATCCGTTTACCTTTAGCAACACTTTTTGCAACAGTATCACCATCACATTGATTTGATATGTCGTTCCATATATATGTTTACTAACTATATATGCTTTTGGGTATCGTGTTTTCTTAGTGACGTGGCAGATTTGAATACTGAAACGTTAGAAGAACAATACTTGAAGGTTGGTATTAGGGTTTTTTTCTTCATTCAATTCAAAAGTCTTTTAAGTGTGTCAAGGAAGGTAGAAGTCTTTATACGACTTATTTGCTATGGAAAATTGCATAAATGTTTGTAGGTAAAGGCAAGGACTTCAAATAACAACACCGTGGGATCTCATGTGATGCAATATGGTACACAACTCATAAGCAATGAGACTGTTTCGGTTTATCAAGGTTCTGTGACTTTGAACTCCACCTCGAATACATTCCAATCAATAGGCTTCATGGGCGTGGTTGAGCAAAGAGTTGCAGACGTTTATTCAATGTGGAAAATGGTAAGTGCACATAACTATGTGATTGCTAGGGTTTTAAGCACTCTAAAACAAGTTGTCCCAAGTTTGAATATCAGACTTCGTGACACTTTTAATTAAAGACGTTCCTAGTAACAAATTGACATAATTTCACATTCTACAGTACGAGAGTTCAATACTAGAACCACAACAGAAGATTGAACTACTCAAGGAAATCAAGGAAATAACGACGCATAGGGCACATTTGGACAGCACTATTGAATCGATCAAAGGAGAGTTACTAGATCAAGAATACCTAAAGGAGAGAGCTCCAGGATCAGTCCTAGTGGACGATTGGGATTGTCTTAAATCCATGGTGAACATAAAAACTCGATATTTTTGGTTCATTTTAAATCCATTTTTCTTTGTTCTATATGATGGTTGTTAACTTTTTGAACGTTTGGTTGATTAATTCAGATTCGAACATTTGAGACATACTGTGGATCGCTAACTCAATATGGCGTGAAACATACAAGAACATTTGCTAACATGTGCAACAATGGTGTTACGATGGATGCTATGGATGAAGCTTTAAAGGGAAGATGTGGGTCTTATAGCTTGGGGAAGTGGAATCCTGCGACTGTTGGTTATAGTGCCTAATCGATATATAGAATGGAATATGGAGTAATGGTGAATATAACTATATTAGTAAAAAACGATAACGATATCATGATATCGCATGTGGTGGTCGTTATGTCCTATCTATCTATGTAATTTTGAATTTTTATTGTACTTCTAAACATTAATGGGCACGAATTTTTTTTGAAGTTAAAATTTATTTGATGCTCACATTTTTATTTATTTATTTTTTTCCTGTGATGCCAAGCCCCTCTCAACCTTTTAAAATTCCTGTTAATATAAAGAAAAGTAATGAGGCTATAGTCTCACTAAAATTGAGGCCCACGACTATAATTTATTTGACTTCACTCTATTTATTTCAATTACCAATTTATCTCTCATTTATTTTAGTTTGCTTCATTAATCCGGTATACTAAGTAACTCTGTTATTTTCATTGGTGATAGTTATTTCAATTTAGCAATATAATATGTAACTCCTATTTATACAATTATTTCTTAGTGATTTTTGTTTCTAATTTTTTCACTATCATCCAACACCTTTATCGGGTGTAGGAATTCATTTCCGATGGAATTAATGACAAGTTTCCGACAAAATTCTATTGGAAAATTTCCAATAGAGTGCTAACGGAATTTAAGTTTGAGATGTTGTGACACATGTCTGATTTTCGACATGAGTTTTCTCTAAAGCTGTCTATATCAAAATTTAGTGACAGTTTTTTCGTGGCTAATTTATTTGAAAAATGAAGTATTAAATAGCATAGGACAAAACACAAAAACTCACATTTTTATGCTCAAATGCAAACAAGTGAAGAAATTTAAAAAAAAAAAAAATCAATACACAGTCTTGTTTACAAGCATAACCATAAATCTTCATATTTCCCTACTTCAACATGTAAAACCATAAAAATTACTCAATGCAACATTACTCTTAACATTTTTGTCTAAATGTTAAGAGTCATTTGATGGATTGCCAGTATGGCTACAAAATTTTCTCACGAATTCCACAATATGCTCTTCAAAGTTGTGTTTGTCTTCTTTGCCTCTACTCTCTTTTCCGATACAAGACATTGGTTTGTGTATATGGCTCTTTTACAAAAAACAAAAAAAAATGTTGAAACAAACTTAAATGATTAGTAAATAAATAGTAACTATAAAAAATGATAAAAAAAAAGTTCCATTAAGCTTTGAAAAGGTACATTATGACTAAAGCAACATTTAACCAAAGGTTGCATTAGGCGAAACTGCATTAGACCTAAAACTACTATTTTTTTTTAAAAAATGCAACCTTTCTTGAAGGAGTTGCATGTAAATGTAACTTTCTTATTTTCAAATGGCCCTTTTCTGCAAGTAATTAGATGCAACATTTATTACAATTTTAGTTACAATAATGTAACCCTTTCTACACTCAAATGCAACATTTATTATGATTTTATTAATGCAAAATGCAATCTTTTTACATTAAATGAAACCCTGTTGTGGTTTTATTTACAACAAATGCAACCTTGTTTACACTCAAATGCAACCTTATTATGTTTTTAGAGACAAAAATGTAACAATTCCACCTATCTAAAGCAACCTTCTTTTTAAAATTTATAATATGCTAACAAGTTTTTTCCCTACTATTGTAGATATATGGTTTATCACATTTGTAACGCCATTGTTTCTTAAACTAAAATTGCTATTAATATACAATACTAATGTAAAAACACCATAGCAATAATAATGAAAATATTATAGATAATCTTATGATATTCTTTAACATATATGTCTAAGCTCAAATAACAACCATAAATTATAGTCAACATAAAGTTATCAATTACAATCATGAAAAGTGCTGAAAGCTGTTATTTAGTTTTACTTTCTTTCAAGTAAGATGGTGTTTAATTTGATCATATATTCAAAACGTCACTAATTACTTCATAAACTCAAAAAATAGGTTGCCACATATAAATTGATAGCGTGCCCCCCTGGCGCGAGCCAAGAGTCATGCTAAAGACACCACTTGGAGGGTCGCACGACTGGATCTTCCTAGCCAGCCACCCCCAACAAACCCTCATGCCTGCAAGCGTCTATTTAGTAAAACGCATGTACTAGAGTCAAATCCTTGACACTCTTATCTCCACGACAAATCCAACGAATTCAGGCGACAAGCAGTAAGCTTAGAGCATTAGCACCTGAACCAATCGCTAGCTCTGACAGAAAGAGGAGCATGAAAGTCCCAAACCCTTTATAGATTTGAAGATCAAATATAAACAAGAAAGAACAATGAAGAACATTGAAGTATCACCAAGTTTTTTTTTTTTTTTTGGAAAGGGAACTTCCCTAACGAGGGTTTCCGGGCCAGCTTTCGCGCACCGACTAATCCCCCGCTGCAGACATGAGGCTTTGCCTCATGCCCTGGAGTCACTGCAGGCGAACCTCCATGGCCACAAGGGATTAGTAGTGCCAGGATTTGAACATGGGTCAATAGGTTATCCACCATATCTTCCACATGTCTTACCAAATCACCACAACCCAAGTGGTTAGAAGTTTTCTTTCATCAAGAAAGGGTTTGTCTTCACCAAGAATATGGGGTTGTCACAAAGTTGATTGACACAAAGCCGTTACAAAGATATGCTCAACATTACGGTTTCACCCTAATGTTGATTATATACTAATCTATTCTAGTTTTTTTTTAATTATTTTTTTGAAGGGAAAATACATATATATACTAAATCTATTCTAGCGAATACCTTCAATCAAGGGATTGTATCTAATCGAAACATAAACTGATTTGGTAAATAAGGAATGTATCAAATCATATCTTCTCTAAATTCGGATATCAGCACCAACACTTCAAAAGATGATTAAAGCATGGGGTTCAGAGAGTCATGTTGATTAGGTTTATCAGCGTCAACGTCTGGAGATCAGATTCAAATCCAACTTCAGAGATAGTACCATCAGTGAATGTCATCAACGTGTCACCATATCAACGTGTCGTCAGTGTATATCCATTATCGGCTGGTCATACTGATCAGCCTTCAGTAGATTTTGTCTTTGTAACTATGGTGCTGATAGAGACTTCAGGGTATTTTAGTCATTGGAGGATGTTCTTCAGTCTTCGACATATGAACTTCTATCAATATATCTTCATATTAACTAACTAAACTAGCTCCGATAGATCAGCTTGTCTAGGTTATACTATTTAGATTTACTTAGGCAAGACTGACTGTCTACAATGATCATATAAACTATAACTATTAAGTATATATTTTGCGTCATCAAATCTATACAAATGAGTGACCCAATAATCTCTCCTATTTGATTATGTCAAAAGTAAACTAATAAATAATGAAATAATAGATAAATACAACTGAATTAATATACTGACTTCTAGCTATCCCTCAGATATATAACCTTCTTTTTTCAAGAGTGTCTTCTATTCAATGATTGATCAACTGAAAACATAGAAGAACTAAGCTTTTCTCCCCCATTTTGATAACATCAATAGGCACTGCTTTTTTTTTTTATATCACACTATTGTGTTGTTGCAATAGTAGATCATTTACATAGAATTGCAAAGTCTCATCGGCGTATGGTTTTAAACATTGAATCATTAACTTCTTTTATAAAAATAATAAAGGGCGAGAGTGGATAGGTGCATGTAATACATCATGGTACATGATATACCCATCTACACATATTTTTCAAGTTCCCATCAGTGTCTAGAATTTTGATACTGAATCATAAAGCTCTTAAGAATAATGATATGGCAAGAATGGCTTGGTGCGTGTGATAAACTACGATACATAGTATAACCATTAGAGCAGACTTTTGAACTTTTATCAGTGTGAGGTTTTACATAGTGAATCATCAAGTTCCTATAAAGAAGAATTGCATCATAGAGTTAGTTGCAGTCTAGAATCAAAGATTCACCGTCAATTCGTAATGGTACCATGTCATACCTCAGACTAGAGTTCAAGGACATGAATAACCCTTTGTCATTAAAGGACCAAACAACTACCTCTTATGATGATGACTATGCAATCAAGGTAAGCCACTTGGTTATGCTTGATGTTTTAGTAGAACACGAGACTTGATGCATATGAGAAGCATGCTTCTAGGAACGAAGTCATGTATAAGACGATTAACCAAGAAAATAAACACCCGAGCCTTATAATAATTTTCTGATCAGGAATAGGCAATCTCACTTTGAAAGTTTAGACAATGCTAGACAATCAGCATGAGTGGTTGATTCAATGTCTTCTGTACAGTAGTCTCGCTAATGAGATACTTAGAGAAGTTTAGGCACATACAACAACATCCTTCTAGGGACACTATGTAATTGTGTTAATCATGATCGCATATGCATAATTGATAAGATCTAGTGAATCATCTAAGAATTATGAACGTGAAAAACACAAGAGTAAATAAATATGGCTTTAGCTCTTATTAGTTGATAGAAAGAGTACAAAATGGGTTTTGCAATAATTCTCTCTCTAAACTCATCTCTCATAAGTGTTCCTTAGATAAAATGAGTGTCACTCACTTCCTTATAAAGGAAAGACAAGTCATTACACACACAAAGGAGAAGCACACATGATATCCAAGAGTGACTTTGCACCCTAACATTGTCCCCCTCAAAGTTAGGGTTGGATGTCCCGACTTCAATATCCAACGAGCACACGCGATCAAGACTAACTCCCCCTTGAAGTAATACCGGTTTTCAAATCCGCAAATGAATACTCGAGAAGCTTCGAATACCTACTCTTCATTCCCCCTTTTTTATAATCAACAAATGATTATAAAACCCAGTAATGGTGAGAAGAGCCCTAGGAATAATCTTCACAATACTCCCCCTTGACGTGTGCCAAAAATGAAACCGCTAAAAACTTGCATGGAAAAATTATCATGAAAAAGTTATGAAAAAATTCCAATTTTTGTGAAAATTTTCAACTTTTTGGGTGAGAGTTGCAAGAATTTCGAAAATCTGGATAAAAACTGCCAATAACCTAAGATAGGAAACACTCCTCCAATTACGAAACTGGGTATAAAGCATTAATTCAAACAAACTACAGGGGCTAAACCTGAAAATTTCCCCATTTCTCAGAATTTCAGTCCTATTTCCATGTTGGGTAGTTTCTGGCAACATTTCGAAACTGTAGGGACAAAATGCGAAAAGTTTTCATTCTTCTCAAAGTTTTACTCCATTTCGAATCTGGATGTGTTTTGCCATTTCTTAAAAATTTCAGGGGTGCGATTCGAAACTATTTCTTTTCTTCTTCCCTTCGCTTTATCAGAAAGTTATTCGCTTTTCATTCACATATTCCTCGACAACGAACACTTGTACGAACCCTCGATAACGAGTCCTCGACAACGAAGCACTTACGGTTCCTCGACAACCAAGCAGGGACTGTATATGCCCATCAAAATCGAACCATCGATTCCAAGTACAGACTTCGACATCAATACCAAAGATGGACTCTCAATATCGATACTCATGCAAGGAAAATTTGATTTCGATCCCAACTTGTTTTCAATTCGATTCCAGAATACTAACAACAACAATTTGTTCACATATGCGAACCACATAACAACAAACCATCAAACTCGATTTTGATCCCAAACAAACACATTCGATGCGAACGATCCCAAGAACCTGTTAGATTTAACGCGTTTGATTTCGAAATCGAACCATCAAAATCGACTTAGACATCGACTCATCGACCTTCCCATTCACAGTTCATATCGAATTCATTCAACCCTCACAATCGAAAGCCCTTCGAAATCTGCATCTCAACCTCGACATTAATCAAAGAGTCTCGACCTCAATACATTCTCCGTTCGATTCCAATGAATGAATGTCGACTATTAACCCCAAAATGAACTCGATTCGAACTCAATATCTAATACCAAGTGAAACCGATTTTGACTTCAACTCAAATTGATTCAATCGAATTGGACTCAACAACAATCACAATTGAAATCAATTTCTATAGACTCTCAACTCGAACAATAACATCAAAACTAAACCAGTTGAAATCAACATCAAAAATTGAAATTGAATCAGTATATCAACATCAGTCGAGATCGAAATCAACGCCAAATGCTTATAATTTCGACTTAAATTCGAAATCATTCGATTCCAAGCTGTTTCCTGTTCGATTCCATGTAAGCCCTAAATTGAAACCAGGTCCATATTCGATGCCGATCTATACCAAGTGATATCAGCCGAAATCAACTTTAATCTCCAATTAAAGGACTTCTGATTCCAATTTTTGCGAGAATCGATTTCCTTTTTGTTTGATCGTGAATATTGACTCCAAAAGTCAATAACAGATGGAGTGTTCGAACATTAATTTGGGCTAGAAATCGAACTTGAGTGAACAATAAACAAATTGGATTTTGAGCTGAATATAAGAAAATGAACAGTATTGGATTGGAATTGTTTAGGGCTTCCAAAACAATTCATTTTTATGAACAATGAATTTCGAAATTTAAAAAAAAAATGTGAGAATATGATTTTGATTTTGAGGTTTGATCTAAAAATATTTAATTGGATAAATCAATGGGTTAGAAACGGATTTGATCCAATGACACAAAGTGATCAAAAATGAAAAACGCAAAACCCGAATCAAGTTCATGTACATTTTGGAATCCATTTCAGAATTTGAGTACCTTTTTGACGATCCGAGTTCCATTTGCAAAGATCGAATCAAACTTTGATGATTTTGGATCTTTAGGTGGAATAAGAAAATCACCAATTTGAGCATTGTACAACCCACAGTACGTGCTGTACAACTAGTTTTTTGTGTTCTTCAACGATCTAAGAACATCTTCACAAGAAACATCAACTCTTTTGCATTTTGACTTCAAATTCAATGCAACACTTGGAGATTGTTGCTTTGGAACCCAAATTTGTTTCATGTATTTCGGCTTCACAATAACATTTGACGATTTTGGTGAATAAACCCGCTTGTTTTTACGTTTGATCTTTTTTTTTCATCTTCTTGGAACTTAAAGATTTGAATTCATGAACAAACCCATTTTCCACAAATTTAACTTGACAAGTTTGGATCATATCTTTTGGAGTTTGATATTTGTGAATTTCTTGGATTAACTGCTTTTGATAAGGAATCATTATTTCAAACGAATCAGAAAAACACAAAATATCATCGATGTGAATTCCAATCGAACAAAAAACTTTTTCATCTTCATGAATAAACATGAATCTTCTTATCATGAACTTCAAGAACATGATGAACTTCTTTAAGAACCTCCTTATGATCTTTATAAACATCCGGGTAAAACCGAAGAACATTGAAACCATATTTTGGAACATCAATATGAATTCCTTGAATGATTTCATCTTCTTTCTTTTTCCTTCTTCTTTCATGATATGTTGGAACCAAACGATCAAGAAAAAATTTATTCTTTTCATGACCAATTTCATATCCAATCATCTTTCCAAATTCATCTTTTTCACCACAAGAAATGATTTAATAACTTTTGATTGATCCAACAACCAAAGAATAGAGAAGTTCTTCAAAATTGTATGAATATGTATATTTTCTTTCTTCCAATACATACCACAATTTACAAATTGGTTCTTGAATTTCGAATCAAACAATATGAACTTGGGTCTTTTAGAGAGAGAAAGTGATTTTGAATGAGTTTTCTAGAGAGAGAAAGCAAAAATCAGTTGAATTCTAGTGATGAAAATCGACTTATGAATTGAATCAAGTAACAATTCGATTTCTAGAATCCAAAAATTCTCTAAAACTCAAAGATCAAAAACAAACGAAGAATCACCAAATAAAAAATGTCATAATGGATCAATTCTTGATCAAATCAAGAACACCTGCTCTGATACCAATTGTAGCGGTGTTAATGATGATGACATATGTGGAATTGATAATATCTAGTGAATCATCTAAGAATTATGAACATGAAGAACACAAGAGTAAATAAATCTGGGTTTAGCTCTCATTAGTTGATAGAAAGCATACAAATGGGTTTTCAATAATTCTCTCTCTAAACTAATCTCTCAAAAGTGTTCCTTAGATAAAATGAGTGTCACTCACTTCCTTATAAAGGAAAGACAACTCATTACACACATAAAAAGGAGTAACCACACATGACATCCAAGTGTGACTTTCCTATAGCCTTTCACTTTGCATTTATTATTATTCCCAAACTTGACAACACCAACATTGTCTAAACTTCAATAATCTTGCAGATTTTCCTTTTGACCTGTCATGTGACAAGAGCAACCACTACCGATGTACCAATGTTCATCGTATTCCTTGTCACTTAACACCTGTGATCAATTAAAAAATTTAGGTCCCCAAGGCTTTTTGAGTCCTTGGTTATTAGAGTAAAATGCATTATGAGAGGTGCAATGATTTTTAGGAGTGACCATACCAGATGAAGCATATGTTTCAGCTTAAAAAATCATTACTACATGCTTTTCGATTTTCAGCTCATTTTCCTTTGTGAACCTTGATTGCTCCCCTTAATCTTGTAATTTAATTGTTTGAGACACTTTGTAAACACAATGTATGATCATAAATCATTACTTTTCTAATCAGTTTCATTAAAATGATGCAACGAATTTGCAAATCTTGAACCAATTGTGTATTGACACATTAGGTAGACTGTCATCAAGACCCATTTGAAACAATCTAAAAACATTACATGATCAAACATCCATGCTATCTCTTATTCAACTGCAAATACGTGCCTGAAACCAAAGAACTTGAAAACACAAAAAGATATGATGGTTAGAAACTTTAGGGGGTAAAGGACTTCTGATGTTCATAGATAATTTGAACATCAGACACATCATTAAATTTGTCCCCCAGAAGCTAAAAGTTTAACCCCTTTATTACTTCAACGCATTCCTTTCCTTCATATTTCTATCATGTTAGGGAGAAGAACCCACTTTATCTGCCGAAAAGTTAACATTTTGCAGAACATGTCACTAATCGGACAAACATGCAATTTCTTTAGTACATCATCAGCAAATGATTTCACCAACTGCTACATGTCAGCTCGTCTAAGGATTCACAATAACAATTGGAGATGCACAGATGTCTTTGAAATAAATAACAAGATAACATTGTTAATCTTTGTTGCTCCCCCTTCGCTGATAATTCATATATGTGCATTCTCCCCTTATCTTTTTAGCAAGAGATAGAAAATATACCCTTGAAAATCTTTGCCAAAAAGTCCTGCAAATCACTTGATTTTGTATTGTAGATTTAAAGTACAACTAAAAATTGAAAATAAATATAAAAGACAAAAATGAATAAAATCAACTAGAAACTAGAAGTTAACAAAATTAACAACTAAAAATAGTTTCACTTAAACAAAATCTAACTAATAACTTGAAAAATATATATAAACTATGACTAAAAAAATGAATATAAATGATAAAAGTTAAACTAACAAAATAAGTTTTAGAACTATAAACAAACTTATACAAAACATTTAATCTTAAAAGGAAACTAGTTAAACAAAATATAATTTTCATTTATTTATCTAAAAGTTGTTTAAAGAAAAGAAAAAATTACTAATCTAAAAAAAATAATAAAAAAACATTTTTTAAATAATTTTTGTTATAAGGAAAATGTAACTCTTTATTCTTGACTTAATAACTTTTCTTTTCCTAAAGTTGAATTGGAGTACCCGATGAAGATGCAACCATTTCTTATATCTATATATTTCTTTTAAATTGAAAAGCCTTGGCAGCTACACACAATGCCAAAATACCCTTCTTATCGACTTCCGACGTGACTAATATAGATGAAAAGTACCTTGACTGTTGCTGTTGCAATCGTCTGGATGTCCAAGCTTCTTGAAAAACTTATTCCAATAATACTACCCTTGATGTCCTCAATCAAGAGAGAGCAGGAGAAATTAATACAAAATATATAAGGCAACTGGAGCTCTTGTAGAGCTTCCATATCATTGTGTTCTACCTAATACCGATGAAGAAATTGAGTCAAAACTACATAAGTCTAAAACAAGCTTTCCATTGAATTACACAAAGAACACTCTTTTTTGTATAAGAACTTCATGTGACCAGCCACAGACAACCCTTTTCTGAAACTCTTTTAACCAAGCTACCCATGCTTTTTCTGGCATCAAACATTGATCATACATATTGCTGCAACTTGTCCTTTCTACGCACATGTTATGCATTCAAACAAACATCTTCCATGTAGCATTTCTTTAACACAGAAGCATTCATCCTCTTTGCTTAACCATTGCATCTACATGAATAAACCTGCAACACTGCCCTTTTCTTTCTTGACAACTTGCATCAGCTTTGTTATTAGAGACCCTCGTGACTCTTCCTTTGAATTTTTCTACAACTTTCTTTAGTTGGGTCTTGTGCAGAAAATAGTCCTTTTGTCCATTAGACAATCAAGAATTGATACTCAATTTCGAGTGGCAATAGCTAATTGTTGATTTGGTAAGAGGTTAGACCCAATCTCTTTGACTTTTTGTGGAGACACACAGGATATAGTCCAAAAAAATCCCAGCTCATGCTTTTGGAGAATTTGTTGATCGTTACAAACAAATACAATTTATGTATTTGTTAGACCAGACCACGAGAGAGATCATATCTTTTGTCCCCATTTCCTCTTTTATTTTCACTAGACCAAAAATCTACCAATGTGATCAGCCATTCAAAAGCTTTTGAACATTTTTCTCTTTTCTGGTAGTTCTTCTGACTTAATGAAGATGCTGGTTTTGACTTTTCTTTTTCGTACTTTCACTTAATGCCTATAACTTTTCTATGGTATCTTTTAAACATGTAAACATGTAGTTGACTACACTCTTATCTTATACGAACACAACTCACAAGAGTTTGAATGGTTAAATAGCCATGCGTTACACAAGCTTTCTGAACATAATTCATAAGATAGGCTACACCACTTTTTAAACATCATTTATGCTTCCTCACAAAGCCTTTTTTTATTATTGTTAGGGCCAGGATCTTCAAATATTCAGGATCCTCAGTTACCTTAGGATCCCGACTATCACCGTTATTAATTTTATTAACAATTCATAACAATTATATTTTGTTCATAACTAATACATGTGCAGAAACAATCAAGGGAAGACCAATTCTCAACGAAGAATCATCTCAACTATGCTAAAGACATGAAATACTTGGTCAAATAACGTTCGTGAAGCTGGTCATAGAGGATCCCAAAAATATCGGACATCTTGTTGGGTAGTTTAGACTATAAATTGACACTTGTATCTCATACACAACACACTGTTTTTTACTAAACGATTACTTACAAAATCATTCACTTGTTCTTACTAAAATATTCTCTGTAATCGTCAGTTTACATTAATAAAATAATCAAGGCAGGTGATCATTGTCACCTCCCAAGGTTTTGTGCCAGAGATCCTAGCAAGGATCAAGAGCTTTCCTTGTAAACCATTGTGTCACTATCTTCTATCATTTGCTATTGCACAATTCGAACATCACAACCTCTTATTCAATTCGGTTGATTTGTACTTGTGTAAATTTTGACCAAAACAATTTGGCGCCCACCGTGAGGCCGTGGTGTTCAAAATCCTAAAAAAATCATGTCTATACAACCGATCCTTTCTCCTTCCTCTATTCCTTCCATTCCAACCAAAAACCTATCACCTCCTCTGAGTGGGCCCCCTACTCAAAGGAAAACTCCTGACACTTCCAAAAAAAGCACCTCTTCAGTCACTAACCAAGGAACTTTGGGAACTTCAGGACTCCAGGATTCAACTGCCTCAGTCACTACTGCAGAACTCTTCGCTATGATGAGGAAAATGATGCAACAGGTGACCCAACAGCAAGAGGAAAATAGAGCACCGCTCAAAGAAGTGGAGAGGATGAAGGCGGAATTTCAGAAATCCCAGGAAACAACGCCCACAATTGTACAACCAAGGACCCTGAACTTTGATAATGTAGGATCCTCAAAAAATCACAAGAAGAACATAGTTCCTACCATTGTGGCGTCACCCTGGGGTACAACTACGAAAAACCGAGCATCTATGATCAATGATCTCAATTATCCTTTCAACACTCCGAGAAACCTTGATTCTAGTAAATTCTTAAACAACAATACTATTAGTACTAACTATACTAACGTTGATGCAGGAATAAACCCAAACATGGCCACGGAACTTCAACAGTTGAGACAAATGATCTCAAGCGTACCCGGGGTTGTCCAACCCATGCCATAAGTGTCACCAACAAGTCACATGATCTCGAGATTCGCTCCCGCGATAGCCGATACCAAAGTTCCTAAGCGCTTCCAAACTCATAGCATGAAGCTTTACGATGGAACTACGGATCCTGAAGATCACATCAATACTGAGAAAGGATGGAGATCATTCCCATCCCAGGGAACTTGAAGGAAGCTTGCCTATGTAAAGGCTTCGGCTCAACCCTTACAGGATCAGCTCTCATATGGCTGCTAAACGTTCCCTCATGCTCTATTACTTCTTATGCACACTTAGTAAATATTTTGAATAACCAACTTTCTTACAGCAGAACCTTCGAGAAGATCACTAGTGATCTCTATCGAGTGGTCTAGGATCCTAAGGGAAGACTTAGGGATTTGGTTAACAGGTTCGACAGGGAAGCTCTGAGCATCCCCAACATCGACATGGCTACTGCTGTAGAGGCCTTCAAGATGGGACTAAGGAAGGATTCAACATTATATCTAGACCTCGTGAAGACCCCATGCAAAAGAGTGGACGAAGCCCGGTGCCGAGCGTTAAGGTTCATAAGGATTGAAGAGGACAAAGAAATCCAGAAGAGAAGTAACCCTCCAAGTCAATATGAGAACCCCAACAGGAAGGCCGAATCCTCAACCCCAAGATCCTACAAATCCAAGCCTTATTCCAATCCGGATCATCATAGGGTCAATGCCCTCGAGGATGAAGGAGAAGAAGTGGAACTTCCTAAGATCAATGGATATTGTTTTTCTATGGATGTTTCAGGTATAATTCATGTCATGCAGGATATTGGAGACAAAGTAAGATGGCTAAAGAGGGATAGCAAGTCCACCAGTTGGAAAGACAAGTCCAAATGGTGTGCTTACCACGAAGACTCCGGTCACGTGACATGAGACTGCATAGCCCTAAGAAAATAAATCAGCTATCTCCTTAGGAAGGGACACCTCAAAGAGATCCTTGGGAGAAAAAGAGAAAAATCCAAGGACAAAAGAGAGGATGGTCACAGGATCCCAGAGAAACCAGGATCTCCACCCTTTAATGCTAAGATAATTAACATTATCTTAGGCGAATCTAACATTTGTGGTACTTCTTATTCTTAGGCTAAAAGATACGCCAACGTCTTTAAAACAAAAAAGGAAGATAGACCATGGAAGAATACCATGGTTAGCAGCGAAAAAGAAACTATATTTGACGAAAGAGATAGGTAAGGGATTTAGGATCCTCACCATGACGGACTCATGATAACATTGTACATGGCCAACCATTTCTTGAGGACGATCCTTGTTGACGGAGGATCCTCGGTCAACATCGTACTCCTAGATGCACTAAAAAGGATGAACATCCCATAAGCAGAAATAATCAAGTGATCCTCGGTCCTCATATGATTTAGTAGGGAAACAAAACACACGATTAGGGAAATAAAGCTAACCATATACATAGAGGGGGTAAACTCTATACAAAATTTCTACGTTATTGACACCTTATCTTCTTATAATGTGATACTAGGTAGACTGTAACATCCCAAAATTTAAGACCAAAAATTTCTTTTTAAAAAACATTACTTTAAACAAAGACATCATTCCAAAACATAATTTGAGTATAAGTTTTCAAAACACATGTTTATTATCAGAGTAAACATTCCCAGGCTGACTGATCTATGGTGTGTGCCATGCGATCACCCCGAGCTCCTCCCTCCGCTACCGTAAGTACCTGAAAGCAAAACTGAAAACCGTAAGCACGAAGCTTAGTGAGTTCCCCACCTTACCACATACCATGAAAAATCACATACTGCACATACTTAGCCACGCCCGCTATCCTAGGCCTCGCCCTCTACTTCGGGCCTCGCCCGCTACAACGGCCCCGCTCGGATACATATCTATTTCACTTAGGCCTCGCCTGTCACTGGGCCTCGCCCACTAACATATAATAGCACATAAACATATCACATAACATTACATAAACTAAACATATACTAATAACTCTTGCTCTAAGGCCTCGCCTATCTGTGGGCCCTGCCCGTGTCCTGCTACTGATGAGTCATGGAACCTCGTCCATACTCCTGCTGATAGTGAGATACGGGCCCAGCCCACCCTCACTCCTTTCCTAACTTGGGCCTCGCTCCTGCTCTGCTGCTACTGAGATGTGGAACACCATCCACACTCTGCTATTGATGAGATACGGGACCTCGCCCACACTCACCTCCTTACCAGGCACATACGAGTATCACACATACAACAAGTATAAACTATCACATAAACCATTCCTTGGGCACCCGCCCGCTAACACTGGACCTCGTCCTGAAGAACATACTAGCATACGATGCCTAGGGCTAACCCCCGGGTCTTCTACTCATGTCTACATGGGCCGGCATTGTGGCCGTAGACCCACTCATATAAAGGGAAACTCACCTGATACTGCTGAACTGCTGCTGCTAACCCCTTTGACCGCTACCTGACCACTGACTCCGAACTGCTGCTCCGCTAGCTCCCCAAGCTACCAATATCAACATAACACTTAGTCTAACTGACCTTCAAAGGTCAACCAAGTCAATTCTGGTCAAAGTCAACGTCCTGGTCAAAGTCAACCTTCCAGGTCAACCCTACTCGTCGAGTCACCCTACTGACTCGCCGAGTTCATAATTCCAGAGTCCTTCCACTCGCGACTCTAGTTGCCTAGTCAGCCCCTGACTCGCCGAGTCTACTGATTCCCGATTCCTGTCCTGTCCAACTCACTGAGTCCTGGCTCGACTCGCTGACTCGAGACTTAACTCGAAGGGTTTGGGACCACGCGACCTGACTCGCCGAGTCTAAGAACAGACTCGCCGAGCACACGACAATCTTCATCCAACTCGCCGAGTTCATGCCTATCTTCATCCGACTCGACGAGCTGTTCATCCCACTTATCGAGTTCCTCTTCATCTTCAAGCTACTCGCCGAGTCCAATAAGACCCACTTACATCCAGAGGACTTCTGAGTCATGCATGAGCTCCAAACTGTAGATCTACCCTTCCCAAGCCTATTCCCCACGTAAAGTTGCAAACTTTACGTGTAGAGAGGGAGATCTAGGCCAATTGCACCAATAACTAGGGTTTAAGACCAAGAGGCTCCATAATCCACTAAATGGCTGAAACTTTACTGGATTCTAAACCAACACAAGCATGGATCTGAGTTAGCAACCTCAGATCTGGACCTCAAGCTCAAGATTGATCCAAGGCATGGCTTAAAAGCCCCAAAACTCATAACCAAAGAAGATCCAAAGGAGGGAAACGAATTGATACCTTCAAATGCTCTGAAATGTTCCCCAAACTTCAGATCCAAAGCCACTCCTTGATGCTTCAAAGATTCCCACTTCTTCTTCTTCTTCTAAATCACTCAAAAATGGCCAAAAGCATGAATCATCACAATGGGGGCGTAGGGTGCGGCGTTCTGGGTGTGAGAGACAGTAAAGGAGCCCTAGGAAGAAGATTGAGACGTTTAAATAGGCTCCAAGCCCCGGATTTAGGGTTTTCCTCGCACAGACCAGACTCGCCGAGTCCACTTAGCCGACTCGCCGAGTTGGTCACTTACTCCTCGACCCGGATCCCGCTCCGACTCGCCGAGTCCTTCCTTGGACTCGCCGAGTCCCTCCTAAATTTAGGGTTTCCTTTACTTTCTTGGCTTTCAAAATCTTGGGTGTTACAACTCTCCCCCACTTAAACTGAACTTCATCCTCGAAGTTTACCATGGCCCACCGCCTGCGATCTGCCTCCAATACCCAACACCAGCCGCCTACCTGCGCTGGTCTTCCACCTGGTCATTCTGACTAACATCAACCTCGCGGGTAAACCTTGGGTCAAACCTGACCCTGAACAACTTAGAAACATAACTTACTCAACCGATAATCCTTCTGGTACTCACCGAGTACTGTACTGAACCCGCAGAGGTTCTCCACTACTTTCCTTGCGCAAATTCCTTGCCTTCCCAAGGCAAAGCCTCATAACCGACTTTTCCTCTGACACTGGGAAGGTCCTATCATTCTCTAACTCCATCACCCCCCCGCTATTCCCAGAACGGGTCATCACCATCAGTACTCACTGACACTCTTTTCTGCCAACACATGGTGTCGAGCACCCCTCGACTCAAATAACTGAATTCCACCATACGCTGCATACTCGTACTGCCACCAACTGGCAATTCTGCTATTCCTCATCTGACTCCCTGATAAACTGGGACCGCCCTGGTCCCTACCAACTTATCAATGACTGGATTACCGGCTCCCATCGGTAGCTAGTCCCAACACCATTACTGGTCGCTCTCAGCGACTTCCAAAGAAACCTCGACCACCTATAACTGCTCAATCAATCCTGCCATCCAGGCACTACAAACCTGGGATCCCCGATCCCCTAACTTGACACTAAGGTCCCTACCAGGTCCCACCTGCGCTGCTAGAACTCACGGGCCTCGCCCACGGGTCCCACCCGCCTCTATCCTTCTAATCTCACTAGTCTAATCACTCTCGCTCGGGCCTAGCGCACGGGTCGCACCCGACCATACTACTAAGCAACCCTGCTCCCAGGTCTCATCTACACTGCTAATCTCATACGGGCCTCGCCCACGGGTCTTACCCAACTATATCCTGGAGCGGCCTCTCCCAAGGTCTCACCTCTCTAGAGCTATACAGGCAACTCCCTATCATTCTCATCCACTTACCCAGTCTTGATCCCTACCTGATCACTAGGAGATAAGGGCCTCGCCCCAACTCCACTAACGAAACTACTAAGGAATGCTACGGCTTACCCATAGGCTTACATCACCATCCATTGTTGACCTCTAGTGAATGCTACAGCTTCCCTGTAGTCTTACAACACTTCCACTACTGACTGCTAGTACGAAGGCACCCACGTGCCATCAGCTTCTCAAGCTCCTTATTCCGACTCCCGCAAGTCCTTCAGGCGATCCACAACCTGAATTCTCAACCATAACTAACCATTACCATCACACGCGCTAGCTGATGTGGAGTTTCTCAAACTTCCAACCCTGAAATCCTCAAACCATCGAACGCTGAGCTACTTCTTTTCCTTCTCGGAGGTCACACACTCAATCTGGGTCTGCGTGCTCCTCTCTGGGCACACCCGGAGGATTCTCCCTCACTTCGATCCTGCTTACCCCTTGCTGCTCAATACTCAAAGAGATCCCAATCTTTGCTACCATTCCATAACCCATCTACTGAGGAACCCAAGCCCGCCATAGCTAGGGATTTAGCCAATCCATCACAATCACTGCACCACTCCGAACTAGCGAAACGTACCAAATCCCTCCCCAAGCATGCTACAGTTACTGCATCCTTTGAAACCTTCTTCAATAGAGCACATCCCCTAACTACGACACAAATATCCCAGGGTATGCAGATGGCATATAACTCGATCACAATCAACCAATCAAAATAAAATACTTTTACCGCTAATGATGCAGAACCATAACAACGAAATCATGCACAAACAAAAGAACTGAAAATGGGAAATTCCATACCTGCAACGTCCGGCGTTGCTCGCGTCTCCAAGGTCGTCATATGAAAAGCCCTGCTCCCTGCCGCAGGTGTCTCTACCTGGCCCTGACGGCCATCTGCGATCCTCAAAGTTGCAGGGGCGGGTGCCATCACCCATCCTACCGAAGACAAACTGGGGCACTGGGCCTTCTTGTGGCCCCGCTGGTTCCAATGAAAACATATCATGTCTGATTCCAGCGTGGCGGTAACAGTACAATCCCTGCTGAAATGACCAGTCCGACCGCACTTGAAGCAGCCAGACTCACCACCGCTACCACTCCTGCACGCGCCCCCGTGCGCCCTGCCACACTTTCCGCACCGACTGCGGTCCTGATGATCCCTCGATCTCGAATTCGATCCCTTGGGCCTTTTGCCCGAACCCATAGCTACCTGAACCTCATCCGGCTTCCTCTTCCGGATCTGCTCCAAATCAATTTCCCTCTCTCTAGCCCGAGAAATCATATCTTCCAGCGTCTTACAACTGGATCTGCTCACGAACTCCCTGATGTCATCCCTCAACATCTCATGGTACCGAGCCTTCTTCATCTCCTCATCCGCGACATACTGCGGTACAAGAAGAGCCCTCTCCCTGAACTTGGCGGTGATCTCCGCCATAGTCTCAGTAGTCTGCGTCAAATCCTGAAACTCTCGTGCCAGCTGCTGCACCTCAATAATCGGCGAAAACTCCGCCCTGAACCTGGCCAAGAAATTGCTCCAAGTCATCGCGTCCAACGCGGCATCATCCCCCAAAGCATGACCAATCTCCTCCCACCAATCCCTCGCTCTGTCCTTCAGAAGATAGGAAGCGAGTCTAACCTTGTCCCCCTCGGGACACCTGCTCGTACGAAAAGCATTGGCTACATCCGCCAACCATCTGCTGCTAGCAATGGGGTCCCGAGCCCCATGATAATCTGGTGCCCCGCAGGCTCTGAACTCTCGAAACGTCAAGGTACGTGCTCCCATCAATGCCATCATCTCAGTACGGAAGGCTCCCAGCCTCTCCTCCAAGATCTCCAGTATGCCCTCCTTGACCGTGCCAAAGATCACAGGAGTCTGAGCTAGAATACTGCGCGTAACCTTAGCTGATACCAACTCTCTCATCCGCTCCTCGAGCTGCTCGGCCCCTGAACCCGAGCCTGATCCCTCTCCGGCGCCTGACCCGCCCGCTGGTCTCTCTCTCAACGTCACCATGCTGAAACATATAACACAACCACTATCAGAATACTCAACACTGATGCGAGACCAAACATGCCCTACCAGGTTCCCGGTCTTGTCTCTGCCCTTCCTGAATCGAGTACGGATCCTCTGCTTTCAGTAGTACGGGCCCATACTACCTTCCACATCTATCCGTACTTTCCTCAGGAATTGCTTTGACTCCGCCAGGTCCCTTATCCACTAATACTGCTCCCAACACTATCTCATCCTAGGCTTACCCTAGGGAAACCTCTGACTCAACTCAAACCAGTCCTCAGCTACTGAAGGTCTCTTTGTGATGCCAATTAGCCATCACCTGGATACCATCACATGCGACGAGGATCAGATAATCCTTCAAGTAAAAGACTCGTCCCTACAACGGTTAGACTCAAACGAGAGCTGCGCAATAGGGCCAATTCCAGTATTCTGAGATTATTCAACCCTGATCACATGTGGCGTAACGTTTCCATCTAATGGCTAACTCCCATCACTCAAAATCCCACAATGCACAAAGCAAGCAGCATTCGGACAAGGGGAAAATCTAACCACAACATACTCAAGCAATCATATCCACGTAGAAAGAATCTGAACTAGCATGCATCACAAACTCATAAACTCAGGCATAACCTAAACAGGCTATCCTACTACTGTCTAATCAGCACTATCATGCAGCTCAAAAGCACAAATAACAGGCACATAAGGCATCATCCCTAGATCCTTAGTCCTATTCTAGCATGCTGTTCTATCAACTGATAAGCATAACATAAACTTGTATGGGTAATTTGGGGTACTTACTTGAGCTCGGTTGATTGCATGCACCACACCTCTTTTCTCTTTTCAAGTTCTTTTCTTTCTGAATTCTTTTTGCTTTTCTAAAACTGTTTTTCGTTCTCAAAATTCTTTTTACAAAACTGTCCGTTCATTTTTGAAAACTCTTTATCCGATCCCTCAGTTTGAGTTCAGGCACACCCGAGAGTATGCCCGAATCCCTCAAACCAAGGCTCTGATACCAACTTGTAACATCCCAAAATTTAAGACCAAAAATTTCTTTTTAAAAAAACATTACTTTAAACAAAGACATCATTCCAAAACATAATCTGAGTATAAGTTTTCAAAACACATGTTTATTATCAGAGTAAACATTCCCAGGCTGACTGATCTATGGTGTGTGCCATGCGATCACCCCGAGCTCCTCCCTCCGCTACCGGAAGTACCTGAAAGCAAAACTGAAAACCGTAAGCACGAAGCTTAGTGAGTTCCCCACCTTACCACATACCATGAAAAATCACATACTGCACATACTTAGCCACGCCCGCTATCCTAGGTCTCGCCCTCTACTTCGGGCCTCGCCGGCTACAACGGCCCCGCCACTCCAGGCCCCGCCTGGCTTCGAGCCCCGCTCGGATACAAATCTGTTTCACTTAGGCCTCGCCTGTCACTGGGCATCGCCCACTAACATATAATAGCACGTAAACATATCACATAACATTACATAAACTAAACATATACTAACAACTCTTGCTCTAAGGCCTCGCCTATCTCTGGGCCCCGCCCGTGTCCTGCTACTGATGAGTCATGGAACCTCGTCCATACTCCTGCTGATAGTGAGATACGGGCCCAGCCCACCCTCACTCCTTTCCTAACTTGGGCCTCGCTCCTGCTCTGCTGCTACTGAGATGTGGAACACCATCCACACTCTGCTATTGATGAGATACGAGACCTCGCCCACACTCACCTCCTTACCAGGCACATACGAGTATCACACATACAACAAGTATAAACTATCACATAAACCATTCCTTGGGCACCTGCCCGCTAACACTGGACTTCGTCCTGAACAACATACTAGCATACGATGCCTAGGGCTAACCGCCGGGTCTTCTACTCATGTCTACATGGGCCGGCATTGTGGCCGTAGACCCATTCATACAAAGGGAAACTCACCAGATACTGCTGAACTGCTGCTGCTAACCCCTTTGACCGCTACCTGACCACTGACTCCGAACTGCTGCTCCGCTAGCTCCCCAAGCTACCAATATCAACATAACACTTAGTCTAACTGACCTTCAAAGGTCAACCAAGTCAATTCTGGTCAAAGTCAACGTCCTGGTCAAAGTCAACCTTCCAGGTCAACCCTACTCGTCGAGTCACCCTACTGACTCGCCGAGTTCATAATTCCATAGTCCTTCCACTCGCGACTCTAGTTGCCTAGTCAGCCCCTGACTCGCCGAGTCTACTGATTCCCGATTCCTGTCCTGTCCAACTCACTGAGTCCTGGCTCGACTCGCTGACTCGAGACTTAACTCGAAGGGTTTAGGACCACGCGACCTGACTCGCCGAGTCTAAGAACAGACTCGCCGAGCACACGGCAATCTTCATCCAACTCGCCGAGTTCATGCCTATCTTCATCCGACTCGACGAGCTGTTCATCCCACTTATCGAGTTCCTCCTCATCTTCAAGCTACTCGCCGAGTCCAATAAGATCCACTTACATGCAGAGGACTTCCGAGTCATGCATGAGCTCCAAACTGTAGATCTACCCTTCCCAAGCCTATTCCCCACGTAAAGTTGCAAACTTTACGTGTAGAGAGGGAGATCTAGGCCAATTGCACCAATAACTAGGGTTTAAGACCAAGAGGCTCCATAATCCACTCAATGGCTGAAACTTTACTGGATTCTAAACCAACACAAGCATGGATCTGAGGTAGCAACCTCAGATCTGGACCTCAAGCTCAAGATTGATCTAAGGCATGGCTTAAAAGCCCCAAAACTCATAACCAAAGAAGATCCAAAGGAGGGAAACGAATTGATACCTTCAAATGCTCTGAAATGTTCCCCAAACTTCAGATCCGAAGCCACTCCTTGATGCTTCAAAGATTCCCACTTCTTCTTCTTCTTCTAAATCACTCAAAAATGGCCAAAAGCATGAATCATCACAATGAGGGCGTAGGGTGCGGCGTTCTGGGTGTGAGAGACAGTAAAGGAGCCCTAGGAAGAAGATTGAGACGTTTAAATAGGCTCCAAGCCCCGGATTTAGGGTTTTCCTCGCACAGACCAGACTCGCCAAGTCCACTTAGCCGACTCGCCGAGTTGGTCACTTACTCCTCGACCCGGATCCCGCTTCGACTCGCCGAGTCCTTCCTTGGACTCGCCGAGTCCCTCCTAAATTTAGGGTTTCCTTTACTTTCTTGGCTTTCAAAATCTTGGGTGTTACATAGACCGTGGATCCACGAGATGAAAGTTGTTCCATCAACATATCATCAGTGTGTAAAATTGCCTACTGCATGGGGAACAGTGAAGATTATGGGAGATCAACAAGAATCAAAAGAATGTTATAAAACCTTTATGAAATCTACGACCAAACCTCAGCAAGCATAGCAAGTAAGGCAGGGGGCACAACAAGTCCTAGAAACGAAGGAACAAGATGTGAAGGAAGTGCCCTTGGGCATCAAGGATCATAAAGCTAAAATTCTCATAGGATCCTGAATGCCTGAGAAAATTAAGCAAGATCTGTTAAAATTCATAGGAACCAGAAGCAAGACACTCACGTGGAAACACGAAGATGTGATAGGTATAGATAAGAGTATTATCACTCACAAACTTTATATTGATCATTCTTTCAGACCAATACACCAAAAGATATGGAAGTTTGCAACTGAAAGGAATTAGATCATCCAAGAAGAAGTGGAGAAGCTCCTCAAGACAGGAATGATCAATGAAGTGAAGTTCCCATGATGGATGGCTAACCTAGTTGTCGTACAAAAGAAAAACGACAAATGGCGAGTATGTGTAGACTACATGGTTCTTAACAAGGCTTGTCCTAAGGATCCTTTTCCTCTACCACATATTGACTCTATGATAAATGCGACGGTTGGCCATGAACTCTTAACCTTCATGGATGCTTCAGCGGGATTCCAACATATCCAGATGGAACCATCCGACCAAGAAGATAGAACATTCATAATGCCAACAGGTGTATATTGTTACATTGCAATGCCTTTTGGTCTTAAAAATGCAGGTGCAACATATCAAATATTGGTGAATCAGATGTTTAAAGAAAAGCTGGGGGACACCATGGAAGTCTATATTGATGACATGGTGGTGAAGTCAATGAAAGATGAAGATCATGTCAGGGATCTTAAAGAATCATTTGACATCCTAGATGAATATAATATGAACTTGAATCCACTCAAATGCCACTTTGGGATGAAGTCGGGCAAGTTCCTTGGATATATGGTAACCAAGAGAGGAATCGAAGCAATCCAGAGCAGATTAAAGCAATCATCAAGCTGAAATCTCCATCTTCAACAAAAGACATCCAAAGGCTAACCGGAAGGGTAGCGGCACTCAACAGGTTCATTTCAAGATCCTTAGAAAGATGTAAACCCTTCTACGACATCTTGAAGAAGAACAAGAGGTTCGAATGGACTGAAGATCACGAAAAAGATTTTCATGAACTCAAAAAATAATTGAGTTTCGCACCGTTACTGGTAAAGCCCATAGACAGGGAACCACTCCTCCTCTACCTCTTAGTATCCTCAAACATAGTAAGTGCTGTCTTGGCCAATGATATTAATGGAGACCAACATCCTATCTACTATGTAAGTAAAAGTCTACTGGATCCTAAACCAGGTACTCTCACCTTGAAAAGCTAATACTTGCCTTAGTAACTGCCTCTACTAAATTAAGACATTATTTTGAAACACATACTATATATGTAAAGACTAATTATCCTATTAAGAATGTCATGAAAAAACCATAAACGTCAGGAAGGATGGCAAAATGGTTGGTGAATTTAAGCACGTTCGACATCAGATATGAACCAAGATCCACCATAAAGTCACGAGCATTTGCAGACTTTGTGGGTGACTTTAATGACGATCTACGAAACGAAGTAGACATGGAAGCCAAGCAACTCCTAGAATATGAACACTTGGGAAGATGGACATTGTTCAAAGACGGGGCTTCAACTCAAAAAGGAACAGGGCTAGGGACCATATAAAGTCACCACATGGGACATCCTACCCCATGAAGTTAGTTGCGAATTCAACACTACCAATAGTGAAGCAGAATACGAAGCACTCATCATGGGATTACAATTGGCTAAGGATCTTCAACTTAGGGATATTCGGGTTTTTGTTGATTCTTTATTATTAACTAATCACTTCAATGGATCTTATGCAGTGAAAGGTGAAAGATTAGCAGTATATCTAGAGATCCTAAAAAAATTTTCTTCTAATTTCGAGAACTTTAGCCTAACCCAAGTTCCCAGAGAAGAAAACACAGAAGCAGACGCATTAGCCAACTTAGGATCCTCCCTTAGGATCCCACCATAAATGAAGTTTCCTATAACCCACATAGTAACCGCATCCATAGAAACCCTCTCCGAAAAATATGATGATCCTGAACAACCAACAAGCTTAGCATCTATTGAAGATCCTGACCCTAGGATCCCTCTTAAAAGGGACCCCGAAGAATAGGATCCTCAAAGGATAACTTCCACTCCTGTTCATCCTTGAGCTAATGGTCAAGCAGAATCCAACAATAAAATCATAGTAAACAACCTAAAGAAAAGATTAGATAAGAAGAAGGGAAGATGGGCAGAAGAGCTTCTTTTCGTCTTATAGGCAGATATGACTACTTCCAAAGTAGCTATAGGTCAGACCCCTCACTCTTTGGTGTTTGGGACATAAGCAGTGATCCCCACCGAAGTAGTGATCCCGACGACAAGATACTTACTACAAGATCAAGAAAATAACAACAAGATCCTAGCACACGATCTTGACACAATTGACGAACTTAGAGATCTTGCCAAAATATGCATTGCTGCTCATCAACAAAGGATCACCAAGGCTTACAATAAGAACATAAAATTCAAGGTTTCAAATAGAACACTTGGTATTAAGAAAAACATTCCAAAACACCAAGGATCCTAGTGTAGGAAAATTAGCTCCGAAATGGGAAGGACCATATCTCATAGATGCTAAAGCAGGAAGAGGAGAATATTGGCTAGCAACACTCAAAGGAGACATTCTGCCAAGATCCTAGAATGCTATACACCTTAAAGCATACTACATGTAAGTTCGGTCCATTAATCCACAACAAAACCAAGGTACACATATTCGTTACCTTAAACTTTTCATAATTACTTATTTTCTCCTTGAACGCATTACTAACTTAAGCATCCGAGGGGCGTTAGCTTGACTAATGCCCACCCCTAGCTAACGTTTGTTATGCAGAAAAACATAAACATAAGGATCCTCAAGATTGGAGATCCTGAAACATAAGGATCCTCAAGATTGGAGATCCTGAAACATAAGGATCCTCAAGGTTGAAGATCCTGGAACATAAGGATCCTGACACACGAAGATCTCAATGTCTTAGCACTTGAGAAACTCCATTATATTTAGAGGTGTAATATGTAAACAATCATATACACAAGCTAGAGACCGATCATCTCTCCTACGCTTAAGGGTACTTAATCCCCTCTAAGGTTTAAAAAGCTAATTACCTCTTTCACACAAACTAAGGTTTATACACCTCGCTTGGACGCACAATATCTAAGTATGGGATACGGATGAGGGGATCATTTCACAATTCAGTGGCTTGTTAACCCTCTTATCTTTGAACATAAGTTGAGATCCTTAAGGTTTATAATGTTCTCATGTTATCCATAACTTGGGATCTTACCCCAGAAACTATATAAGGTCTATAACATCTTCATGTTATCACACGTTGGGAATTTTCCCCAGAGAGCACACGAATCATAACATATTAATGTTATCATAAGTAAGGATCTTTCCCATGAATTATATCACAAGTTGGGATCATCCACAGTATATAACATTAACATGTTATCCATTGAACCTATGGTGTTACACAAGAATTTTGTCAAAGTCTATAACCTAAACAGGTTATCCTAATGTGGGATTTCCCATTTATGGTGTAAGATCCTCACCTTTAAGGATCTTTGTAAATAAGGATCCTCATCATTAAGGATCCTTGCCCTTATGGATCCTCATAGTTAAAGATCCTTATCAACCCTCATTGGTAAAGAGCCTTATTATCAACAGTGAACCAAAATTCTCTCCTATGTTGAGATTTATCCTTAGCAAATTTCAAGACTGACAAAGCTTAAGAAAAAAACTCGGAGATAATCAGGTTCCATCTATCCTTATTCTCAGAGAACTCTAGAAAAAGTGATTATTCGTAGGAACCAAGTTTTTTAGGATCCTAATTATTTAAGGATCTTAATGTCATAACAATCACGAGGAGAGATAAAAAGAAAGATATAAGAGTACAATACTACCATGTCATTCAAAAAAGGGTTGCATATCAATCCATCCAAAAGGTTAATTGTCTTATATCACTGACAAAAACAAAAACTACCTAAACTAATTTTTTGCAGGCCTAGACCTTAGTCTGGTCATCATCGGCCACATCCTTCTTCTCCCTTTTTCCGATCAACAACAACACATGATCCAGATTGGCGATAGTAGGATTATCGATCAGTTTGGACAACGCCTTGCGCGATCCGTCCACGTCCAAGGAACCTGCGTTTTGCAGATCCTCCGCCAGCTTAATCTTAGCCTGTAAAATAGCTATCACAACACTTATCTTTGCGTCAACGATCACCTCCTGGAGATCCTCGAGATGCTCTTCCTCTTTTTCAACTTTCTGTTTACTCAACAACTCCACCCCCTGGAGAAGATCCTTATTGGTGGCCCTCCATGTCTTCTCCTGCTCTTTTGGAATAAACTCGACTTTATCGACACAGACCCTGAGATTGTTGGTAACATGGGAAATGTGAGCGAAGACATAGAGGAAACATAAAAGCATGAGAAGGAACATGTATGGTAGATTAATATAAATAATTCCTATGCACATAATACTTACAGTTTGGGAAAATGAGGATAACTTCCCAAGAGCATCCTCGATGCTGAGGTTCTCTAGGATGAAGTCTACAGCCTAAGAAGTCTTTCGTTTTCGGGATCCTAAAGCCTTAACCGTAAGGTCAATATGAGATCTCTTGGGAAGAGGAAGAATGACACCTTTTTCCTACTTGACCTTGATCGAACCGCTAGTCATATCATCTTCAAGATCTGCCAAACCAAAAGTAGCTTGGACCGGGTAGTCTTAGAACCTGCCAGAGATCCCTATCAAATCAGGATCCTCTACAAGATACATCTGAGAAAAATAATGTTACCAGTAGCCATACAGGCAGTAGTGGAGGAACCCTCTTAGAGACCGGAATGTTCGAGCTTGAACAACCTCTCAAGTGCAGGAAGCGCAAGAAACATGGAAATCTTGTCCTCAGAATCATCAGTAACAGGAGCGAGCTCCTCAAATTTGAATGTTGCATCAAAACAAACAAAATAAGGGAAGTAAATTTCATGATCCTTAAAAGTCTAAATTAAATCCTCTCTTTTTATGTTTTTGGTGGAGAATCCCCTTCAGGAATCGATTCACGTCTCACAATGAAGTATTTTTCCTTCCAAGGACCGTCATTTTGTTTAGATTTCAGAATGAGGTGGGGTTTGTTTTTCTTGACTCGTAGCAGGAAACGGGAAGAAGCAAAAGTAGAAAGATCATAGATGAGAGCCAACTCAGATGATCCAATGTCTAATTTTTTTTGACTGATTTAAGCGGTCGATCCAAAATAGAATCTTTAGACCACAGGCATAGTTTGGATATAAGAAATCTGGGTAGTCAGAAAGAAATCGCTAACGGTACAAGTAAAAGGATAGGTTAACCCTAGAGTGAATGGGTATTTAGGAAAACAGACCCACGTCGGAGACACAAAATTAGGTTGGACGGTAGCTTCGAAAGAACGAAAATCTATGTCGGAAGAAAAATCCCCAATAGTTTTCAACGATTGTATATCCTCATCGTCAAAGGAGGAAACCTCATCATAGTTTAAAATTGCTTGATCGCTGAAATAATTCTCAGGAGAGGTAACAACACTACCTCGAGAATGAATAGCTTTCTTGGCCATGACAAGAGGATGAAAGGAAACAAGTAGGAAGAAAATTTACCTTCACAATAAGATGATGACGACTGAAGAAAGTAAAGAGGAAGTTACCAAAAATCCACGTTTATAGCCAGGAAAAGATAATAGAGACGATTTGACTATTTCTTGATTATCTCGATAAAGATAAAACCTATCCATTAAAGAATAATTTTAAATTCCTCTTTTAAATTTAAGTTATTCCTTCAACATTTTCCAAATTAACTCTTATATTTTCAGGAATAACTTGGGGGCAATTGTTAGGGTCAGGATCCTCAAATATCTAGGATCCTCAGTTACCTCAGGATCCCGACTATCACCGTTATTATTTTTATTAACAATTCATAACGGTTATATTTTGTTCATAACTAATACATGTGCAAAAATAGTTAAGGGAAGACTAATTCTCAACGAAGAATCATCTCAACTATGCTAAAGACCCGAAATAATTGGTCAAATAATGTTCGTGAAGCTGGTCATAGAGGATCCCAAAAATATTGAACATCTTATTGTCTAGTTTAGACTATAAATTGACACTTGTATCTAACACACAACATACTGTTTTTTTTACTAAAAGCTTACTCTATGAAATCATTCACTTGTTCTTACTAAAATATTCTCTATAATCGTCAATTTACATTAATAAAATCATCAAGGCAGGTGATCATTTTTCATCTCCCAAGGGTTTTTTCCGGAGATCCTAGCAAGGATCATGGGCTTTCATTGTAAACCATTGTGTCACTTTCTTTTATCATTTGCTATTGCACAATTTGAACATCACAACTTCTCATTCAATTTGGTTGATTAGAACTTGTGTAATTTTTGACCAAAATATTTATGTTTTTTTTTGACTTAGAGCTGAACCCCTAAGACTTTTTATATCTTTTCCTAACTCTGAAAGCCAACATCATAATAGAAGAAGAGACCAAAGCATGCTTTAGTGAAGTCATATTCTTCTTTGACCATCATTTGTTAGTGATAGAGAATAGTATGCTAGCATGCTTTTTAGACAATGTTTTTTGTAAAACGAATTTATTTATTTTTAAGGTATAACTTGAAAAATAAAATAAACATTTTAAATGAACTAAATCCAACTAAAATCAACTAGAAATTAGAAACAAACTAATATATGCATACCTTTTCATGCCTTTAGCTTAATGAGAGACATCAAAATATAATCTTCAAGAATTTTAGAGTCTCTCAACTTATCAAATTTAACAAAAACACTCTAGGAACCCATTTGAGAATGGGTTTTGGAACATACCTTACTCTTGAAAAATCTGATCAGATGTAGATCAATTAGCTTAAGGTTTCAAAAACCTTTCTTTTCTAGAGAATTTTTATTCCAATGCTTCTTCCAAACTCCATTTGTTGGTTTTGTTTCAAATGTTGGACATGTGTTCTTGGGAAACCAGATTTGCTTCATCTTCCATGGATCTAAAGCTTGAGTCTTCACAGGGTGAGATAAAGTGTTCACAGCTTGAGATGAATTTATAGTGCTGTTGGATTAATGTCTAAGTCCATAACTACAATTGGTAAGACTTGACCCGACCCAACATGGTCCATTTGGGTTGCATGGCATCATGCATTTGGATAGACTAAAATAAGAGAAATAACACTTAAGGTTTATTAATATATTATAAGTTATAATATATTAATAAGATTATTTAATTAGTATTGATCAAGAATTAATCTAGAATTAAGTGATCAACAGAAGACTAATTAAATATATGGGTTGATTGTGTAAATCATCCATACTTGTATAGTGGGCTAAGACTCCATGGATTATCAAGTTGGGCTAAAACCCATAGGATGCTCCATGGTGTATTTGAACCCATGGATCCAAGGAAATGGAAATCCATGATAATTAGGGTTTACCCTAATTGTGACACTATATAAAGATCATATTCTTGGTAAAAATTGGTGACTATGAGTGAGAGAAAGGGTAGCCAATTTTCATGAAGTGTGTGTATATTCTCGCAAGTCTTTCCAAGTGCATATGATGTTGTGTGAACCATTTGAGGTGTCACACTTGGGGCACTAGGCACTCAAGCTTCATGAAGACATTCTACATCAAAGAGGTATGTAATTCTAACTTGATATATTCATATGAATCAATGTTATTATTCTAGTTAGGATGAATACCTTGGAAAGTTCATATTTACATGATAATAGAGAAAACATAGATCCAAGGTATTTAGGGTTGCATGTACACTTAGGAGTGTTAGAATGCTCATAACCCAACAAGTGCCAAATCTCTAGTCAACATGAACAATCTTATCAGAGTGATCTGATTTGTCAGCGTGTGAAGTCTTGACTGTACGAGACTTCTTGGCAGTGCGAACTTTCTTAGCTTGAAGTTTGTCAACATGAAACTTGTCAGCGTGAGAGCTACCCTATTGATCATCAAAGTGAAAACAAGGGTTTCTTGATGATGAACTCTTTTTAGGTACAACTTCTGTTTTAACACTAACAGATGAAAAGCTTTTCTTCTTCACATCTTTTTCTTGGAACTTTTCCTTTAGATCTGATATCTCCGACAGAAATAGGAGCATGAAAGTCCCAAAACCTTTGAAAATTCGAAGATCAATTATAAACAAGAAATAACAAAGAAGAAAACAGAAGTATCACCAAGTTTTCTTTCACCAAGAAAGGGTTTGTCTTCACCAAGAAGACAGGGTTGTCACAAATACGATTGACACAAAGTCGTTACAAATAGACTCTCAACATTAGGGTTTCACCATAATGTTGATTATATACTAATCTATTCTAGTGAATCCCTTTAATAAATGGATTTTATCTAATCTAAACATAAACTGATATGGTAAATAAGGAATGTATCAAAAAAGATCTTCTACCAAGTCGAATATCAGCACCAACACTTCAGAAGCTGATTAGAGCATCAACTTCAGAGAGTTAGGATGATCAAGTCTATCAGCGTCAACATTTGGAGATTAGCTTCAGCATCAACATTAGAGATAGTTCCATTAGCCAGTGTCATTAGTGTGTTATCTGTGTATATCCGTCAACGACTAGACATACTTATTAGTCTTCATTAGATGTTGTCTTCATACCTATGGTGTTGATAGTGTCTTCAGGGTCTTTCAGTAATCAGGGGATGTTCTTCAGTTTTCGACATATGAACTTCTATCAACATATCTTCAGATTAACTAACTAAACTAGCTATGGCATATCATCTTGTCTAAGTTATACTAATTAGACTTAGGCGACACTAACTGTCTATAACGAGCATATAAACTATAATTATTAAGTATATATTTTGCATCATCAAATCTATACAAATGAGTGACCCAACAAAGCATGATTAGCCAATCAGCGAATCCTATCAGATCTGACGATCTTGTCTCATATACGGATTAGCAGGAGACCTCAGTATAAAAGGTCCCCTCCACTGCCCGGGAAAGTAAGCTATCTATCTTAGAATATTGCAATCACTCTCAGATAACACACTGAGTTAATCGTCATAGCATTTTCTGCGGATCACCTCCCTGAGAATGGTTGGTGGCCTTGTTTCATGTTGTCATCTCGTAGACTACATCGGAGCCGAAAGCATCATCTCGTTAGGAGTAATGGACTGAGGTCACATCATTTGGCGCCATTCAGTGTGTGACAACTGATACACCAAATCACACATCAACAAATCTTGAGGATGACCGATGAAATCGATGAAACGCCAAAGAGCCCAATACGGTCGATGGCATCCTTAAAGCTGGTTACCGCCTCAATATCAACGCCAAACCAGCCTCCGATAATCAGGAACAACATGTCGTTGCTTGGTGATCCAATGCCACTCGGCACACCGATAAGCAAGATATGGCGGCCAACACCATCATCTGCCACGCCACGCCACCGCCACCTAAGTTTTCAACAAGAAACCAACAACTGGCATTCGTTTTCACTCCAATATCCATACCACCAATAATAAAAGATGTCGGAGGAACAAGCACTCTTGCAAAAACATTCACGCCGCCCGTAAACCAAGCTAACGACGGACCCAACGCCTTTGTTCAAACATCCTTACCACCGACAATCCAAGATGACAGTGGAGCCAATTTTTTTTCTCAAACACCACCGATAACTCATACAACCATCAAAACGAACTCCCCTTGATCACACATCTGCCCGCCCAACATTGACGGTGACTAACACATTTCTGCCACCGCTCCAGCAACACTAGGTGTTCCCAACACACCAACCACTCACATTTCCATTTTCACCTTAGAAATTCTGTGGAGTGACACCAATACATCTATCAGTGTACAACTACATGTTGGTATAACCATACATAGACATGCATCAATCCAACCTTAACTACGCCTTGTAGACACCATTACAAGATTGTCTCTTTAGGAGTGTGACATCTCTATTTGCCAAAGAGATGATGGATTAAGAAATACCAAACATAGAAAAATGCCCACACCTAAAAACATAAAATATAACTAAAGACATAGACAATTGCATTGATACATACGAGTGGACCATGACCTCGTTGAAACTGGATGAATGTTTCTGGTATACATACTTTCTGATGACGTTAGATGGTAACGCATGAACGTGGTTCAAAACACTGAGACTTGGAAGTACATACAATTTTGGTTAACTGAACTACCTTTTCCTGACCAACTTCATGCAGTTGCAGAAATACAAAGGAAACTTGCGCTCCATTATTAGGTGCAAACAAAAGGAAAGGGAAACGGTCGTAGAGTACTTTTCCTGATTCACCAACACCACTTTAGACATCCCAGGACATGATGAGTGGATGGTCATAGGAGCATTCACATGGGGACTCCTTCCGCGGTCCCTTTCCCAAAATATTATGGGAAATAAACCTTAAAGGCGTGATGAACTCAAAGAGAAAGTAGAGCGATATTTGCGCTAAGAGGAAAGAGAAGCGTGCAAGTAAGCATACCTGAACACCACGGCGCCCCCACCATAAGGCATAATAGCTAACCTAACCCTCATCAAGAGAACCACAGAGGACATAGATACTAAGGACGTGGGTGACCCCCACAAGGATGTTTCAGATCATTCAGGGAAGACCGAAGGGGTCGAAGACCGAAAATATACGTTGTCACAGACAAGCTACTCATTCCCTTTTATTTACCCTGCTTGGGGACATAGTTTCCAACTATACTTAGGGGTCTTTGTATGTTGACTTCAATCCCCCGAAAAATGTCTAGAAGCCTTTCATGGTAATAGAACGTGAGATGTCCCACAATAGAAAAGTCAAGGATGAAAAATAAAAAGAAATAAGCCTAGTAAATAAATTGATAAGAGTGTTATGTGTTATTTTAGCTTTTGCTAAAAAATAAAAATAAATATTAGGTTAATATGTGACCTTTGGGACTCGAATGAGTAAACTCCGAGGGGTGTTCTACACCTAATCGCCTAAAGTTGAATGGTTTGGGTCTGATTGGGTTGAAAGTTTGCTACACGGGATCCATAGAAAGTTGTGAACTTAATAATAACAATATATATATATATATATATATATATATATATATATATATATATATATATATATATATATATATATATAAAGCTAAACTATGGCCTTTGAGGTTCGGGAAAGTAAACCCGAGGGATCCCTTTAATTCTAGCACACTAAGGTTATCTGGTCTAGATATGTTGGTTTGAAGTCCATTACATGGATTTCAAAGAAATCCATAAGCTTTATTTATAGGAAAATATAATTTGATAATTTGTATATACTTATGTTTATAGTTTAATTGAATAATATGTTTTGGAAAAATGCTTGGCTGCCAAAAGATTCCTTTAGACTTGGACTTGAACTTATAACATTTTGACTGACTGTTAATTACTTTGACTAGTGTAAGTGGTTTGAAATTTGTAACCAATGTGGGTATATTTTTGAGAATTCTTAGAAAAGATTTTTAGAAAAACATTATTGTACATCAACAAATAGCTAGAGTCGGTCATTGTTATATTTTGTAAAACAAAAATGATTAAGCATGTTTTGTCACATACATTTTCAAAAGAGTAAGACCATATACTGTTACATGAATTGACATGATGCTATTAAAAGGGAACAAGTGTTGTGATCTTTCATTATGTTAAGTTGCATTAGGGATGGCTAAAGTCATATTTCTACTGTTATATATACTATTGTTGGACGAATGCCAAGTTAACTCAAGGCACAACAGGTACATTCTCAACTATGCTACAAAAATGAGATTAATTGGGTTGGATCTCTATCATGTTTGTTTGGTTATTGCATTAAATTTCAAAAGTTTAGATTTTGATTTTTTTCCTTTTCTTTTGTTTTCTCCGTTCTAAATTTATCTTGTTCTTTCTTGGGGACAAGAAAGGTTCAAGCTTGGGGATATCTGTTAGCTTCATTTCATGCACCCATTTTGTAGTTCCATTTCATAAAATTGCATTGCATCTAGGCTTAAACTCATGCATTTTACATGTTTTCGGGATTTTCTATGATACTATTTCACTCGCACACTTTTTGTGATATTTTAGGGACTTTTGGAGGTGGGATCTCGCTTAAGGAGGTGAATAAAAGATGTGGACAAAATTTCAGGACTTGAGAAGCTACGGGGAAGAGGATATTAAGGATTTGAAGATTTTGGCAATTCAGGGATTTACACGGCCGTGTAAACCTAAGGCATGAGTTTACGCGGGCCGTGGATTTGAATCTACAAAGGTAGTTTCAGCGTTCTACTTTTTGCATTTAAGCGGGCCACATAAACGATAATGTTAATTTACACGGGCCGTGTAAACGTAAACGTGGGTTTTAAAGCAGTTTTTCATGTATTTTAAAAAGGGAACCTATTTCATACTTTGGGGGGTCGATTTTGGGAGCTTTAGGGGCAATTTCTGGAGGATTTTCGAGTTAATTAACACTTGGAAACACTTGGATTTCATTTGGATTTCATTTTCTAAGAACTTTAACTTCATTTTCTAGATTTTTGTTCTTGTTCTAGTCATGTGTGGATAGAACCCTAATTTCTCCAACTTTATGTTTTGACTTCTTGAGTTGTGATTTCGATCATATGACTTGATGTTTTCTTTTAATTTCTATCTAGTGAATTTGATTTTTCTTTAATCAAATGTTTCATCCTAATTGTGATTCTTATTGGCCATTCGAATTAGGGTTAGGTCATTCAATATATCTAATTGCAAAATCTTTAACTGTTTTGTGAATTGGAATAAGTAACAAACACTAAACTAATTTTCATTGAAGGAAATTAGTGTAAATCTTATTCACACACTCTTACACTACCGAGCTTGTGAGGAGTATTGGGTGTTGTTGGGAACATTCACATAGAGTTTCATGCAATCTTTTAATCTAATTCTAAGAGCCTGTTTAGATTAGGTTAGTAAGGTTAGGGTTAATCAAAGAGTTTGTTTTGGTTAGTTAATGTAGTGAATGGGAAGTGTTAGATTAGCACTTTCAACTTAGATAGAATTCAACAAATATCTAATCATCCTTGAATCACATTGCTAAGTTGTCATACATAGAGTTAGAGTCCTTACAAAGTCTGAATTTAATTCACTCATTTAATTGATTGCTTGTGTTTTTAATTATTTGTTCTAATCATTGCATTTAAAACCCCCTTCTTTACCGTTGATGACCAAAGTACCTTGCGCAAAGAGGTATAGACTGATTGTCCCGTGTCTCTGTAGATCGACACTACTTGCCTTGTACTACCTTTTAGTGCAATATAGTAGTGTTCTTTTGAAGTATGTCGTACCCATTTATTTGTTGGGTTTGACACGCCTAACACTATGGTTGGTTTTGTCTTTATCTTTTGCTATGAAACCCTTTGTACTACCACGCCCCGTATTTCCGCTTTAGTGGGGTGTGACATTTAATTTTATATAATCGCATTCTAGCATGTAGCACTTGTAGCTACAAGCTTCTTACTTTAACGGCGATCATCATACTTCTATTCATCGTTTCGATTATCTTTTACTTCAATCTTCTGGATTAAGTCGGATGTTACATCGAACTTGGTTCTCTGAACCACGTAGAATACATATCCTAGTCGGAATCGATATGATATGACCACTAGGGCCGGAATATCAATCATCTTCTTAGTCACTACCGAAACGATGGTAACAACAAACATGAACAAAACAAAATCAACTACTAGTGCCTTGTTAACCTTGTGACATTCCCTGATCCATGTGTGAGTCATGTGCTTCTGGTAGTTTAGGCCTTTACTACCTTTCACACCTACTCATACTCGTCCCAAGTATTGTCTTGCAGTCCACCAAGCTACCCTACAAGAATTTCACATAGTCATTTAACACATCGGATAACATAATTAAGGTTTATATTATTTCTTGAAACGATTACATAGATATTCAAGTTTGCCCTACACTATGCCTTTTATATTAGGCTACAACACATGATAATATCTATATGTCTACTTCATATCCATATGTTCGGATATATAGATCCTCACTCCTGATAATCATAACCTTCTTCATCAAGGATCATTTGGAATGCTCTTCCCTTTGGCTTTAGTGGTACGTTTGGATTTGTCGCTCCTTCCCTATTTGGGCAATCTTTCTTGAAGCGTCCTTTACCACACTTAAAGAAGGCTTCTCTCTTGCCTGTGCATTCTCCAACATGGTGACTAGCTTTCCCGCATTTGAAGCAGGTCACCTCTTTAGAGCATCTCCCAATGTGTTTCCTTCTACACTTTACACACCACTTTTCTTCGTTGTTATCCCCATACCTCTTGTTGTTGGGGTCATACTTTGGGAACCTATTTTTCTTGTCGGATCTTGGAGACCCCTCAAACTTCCTCTTCTCGCCAACTTCAGCTCTGTAACATCCCAATTTTCAAGGCTAAAAATTTCATTTTTAATTAAGTAACTCATAAAACAGTTTACCAAAAACATTGCCAATGTCAAATCAATTTATAAAACTGTAGCAACGTGTCTCAAAACCATATCATCAATAGTAATAAAAATCAGAGTACAATCCTAAGAAATCCCATAGTACGGAAACCATGCATGTGTGTGATGTGCCGCTACCGTGCCAACTCCTTCCTCTCTGACGAAGAGGTAGCTAAAACCAAACTGAAAACTGTAAGCATGAAGTTTAGTGAGTTCCCCCATCATACCGCATACCATTCAATCACATAGTATACATACTGTCGAGCAATTCTGGGGTGCCCGACCTACCTAGTCCGGCCATTATAGGGTGCCGACCTACCCATGTCAAGCAGTTTTGGGGTGTTGACCAACCCATGTCAAGCCATTCTGGGGTGCTCACCTAGCCATGTCAAGCTATTTTGGGGTTTTGGCCTACCCTTCGTTCTTAACAACCGAAATACGAGGACAATTTCACCTCCTACTACTACCACATAATATCATATCACATAAACATATTGTCAGACATATTTGGGGTGCCCGACCTACCCTTCGATCCTAACAACCAAACTGGGGGCTAATCCCATCCTTCTACCTCTATCGCATATAACATATCTTGCTAGCACATACTCACATCAGGTAGTAGTAACCCTAGATGAATATCACAAACATAATCATCTAACAAAGAACTCCTACTAGTGGGTCGGCATTGTGGTCGTAGACCCACTTTTACTAGAAGGTAACTCACCTCAATGTCGCGTAGTTTCTGCACCGATCTCGATGTGGAAATCGACTCTCCTCGACTCCTCAGTCCCTACATGAAAACTCTTCCAAGTTATCAACTCATACTCATACCAGTAACCCCTACAAGGGTTACTCAATCCTAGTCAAAGTCATACCCATGGTCAAAGTCAAATTTTGGTCAAAGTCAACAGTTAGTTGACTCAACTCACTGAGTTGGCCTGCCAACTCGTCAAGTCCTCATGACCACATAATGCTATAATCCCCTCCTTACCGGTCGAGTCTATCAAGAGCTCGGCGAGTTTGCCTTCAACAACACATTGGGAAATCTTCAACCGACTCGCCGAGTTTGTTCTTGAAATCGCCGAGTTCTTCTTCATCCATAAAAAGATGTTCAATCTATGACTCGCTGAGTTCCTCTTGAACTCCCCGAGTCCATCTTCATAAGTTGGGAGATTGCCTTGGACTCGCCGAGTCCGTTCATACACTCGTCGAGTCCCATAATCTCCAGGTCCTAGACAAACTCCTAGCAGGCTGAGTGTTCCTTCCCACTCAACCAAAACCATTTCCAAAAGACATTTTGGGGGAAAAAGAGTCCCAACTAGCCGAGTCACCCAAGTGACTCGCCGAGTCCCTCTTTGTCCAAAACTGTACAGTCGATTTCAGTGGGACTTAATGCATCCCAATCATAGATCTGACCTCATAGGGTCCTTTTATACGTAAAGCTACGAACTTGATGTTCATGCATGGGGTTTTTGGCTCAAAAGGATATAAAATGGAATTTATATGATGCATGGGTCTCCCATGGCCATAAAGTTGGCACCTTTATGCCACGGGAACCCTCAATATTTCCAGATCTGAAAAACAAACCCGCATATACAAGAAAATCTGAGCATACCCACTCAAAAGCTTAGAAAAAGGTAGAGAAATAGCCCCAAAACAAGATCTAGGAAATATATGGTCAAGGTTCAAGCTTTTTGTAAGTCCCTAATCTGCTTGTGTATGAATTAGATCCGTTTGATGGTGCGGAATCCCAATCAAACGGATGATGTCAGATTAAATAGAAGAGAAGGAGAAGAAGAAGATGATGATGAATCTATGTATGATATGATTAGAATGAAGATCCGGATACAAGATTCACACACACTAACACACACTCTCTTTTCTCTCTCTCTAGAAAACCTTCAAATACACACACTTAAGCTCCTCTAGTGTTCATCAATCTATTCCTCACACCCTCACCCCTATATATATACTCACGGGAAACATGGGCCGTAAACAGGGTTTACGACCGTAAACACCCCCTTGGCCATAAACTTGACTGTAAACACATAAGATATAACATAAAAATACAATTTCCTAGAAAAGCAAAGTATAAACCATAATACTGACCCAACAATCGCCCCCTTGGTTTATAGCTTTCTTTTCTTTTCTTAAATGACCCAACAAGCTCCCCCTAAAAAGTAGCTGACTTTCTTGATAATCTTCATTGGGAACTTGGCTTCAACATTAATCTTCAAATTCTTCACGACTTCAAGATGAACTTGATGAATCTTCAATGAATGACTTCATCTTGAGCGGTTGGGCTTTTCTTCAGAATTTGGCATTGAACGCACGTTGGGTGAGGAGGCTTGACGTACTGATTCTTGAAAGATAGTGCTTTCAGCTTGAGAATCTTCAGAGAGAACGAATCTTTTGGATCACTTTAGCAGGTACAGAGATAGCAACAGACTGATTGAGGAGGCTTCAATGCAATCCGTCACATAATCTTCAATTGCAGCTTCACCTTGCTTCTGGGGTCGAAAGATTGAATGTCGAAAGAATAATCTTCATTTATTGATCCTTCGAATGCGAATTCTTCGATGCTCACGGACGATGCTTTGGCTCAGAAATCTTCAACACAAACTCCAAGAGTCTTATCTATACCTGAAATCACTTTTCAAGACAAAACAAAACTAAAAGAAAACTTAGCACACAAATTAAAACAGAAACAAATATATTTTTGGATTTTGGATTTTTCTGAACAAGAAATAAAACATAAATAACACTATTTTTGGATTTTTTTAATTTTTCTGATTTTTCTTTGATTTTTGAATTTTTTTGATTTTTTTGATTTTCATTATTTTTAATTTTTAATTCTCCCCTAATATTTAAATTAGAAGAAACTATGACAACTTTACCAATAATAAAAATGATATCTAACTTTAAGAGTGATTTGTGATCAAAGTTTTTAGACAGCCTTTATCCACTTGTCGGTACCTTTCATATTCGCATCTTTGTCTGGTCGATCGCCGATATTGTTGTCCACTTAAACACTAAAAATGTGACAAATTTAGGACATACTATTTGTTACAAGACAAGGTGAACTCAAGTTCCTAGATATTACATCTGATCCTAATTCATTAGATACTATACCTTAGGGAGCATTCATCTGACGACGACCAGGGATATTGTTGTCCACCTAAATTGAGCAGCGAGATCTATAGACAATCTTTGAGTGTTCAATTTGAATTGTACTTGAACATGTTTCCCGCTTCCAGATATGCCCCGGTAATCAAGGACTTCCAGAGTACACCTTACATCGGATGAGCAGACCATCATTAGCGGAGAAGATAGATTAAGAGTATTATCATTTATAGTGCATATGCTGTGTACCAGGTCGGGTTGTTAGTCACGCAAAGGAGACAACATATGGCTAACAGATAAGAGGAATTTCATATGTAAATATATGTATAATATGCAGAGAAATAGACTTGCATATGTTACAGTCCATGTCAGATCTCTTCCAATCACGCAGAGGAGGTAACATCTGACTAACAGACAAAAAGAAAGAAAATGATTTTCTACAGACCTAATTTATCGGAATTTACCAGTTGCCCCATCAATACCGGAATTAAGGACAGAATCCGCACATGGAGGAAAAGTTAAACCACGGTTCCAGATACGGGTTCAATTAATGTGACGAGTAGATTCCCATATATATCTCCCTGCTCAACCTATCCGAGCGTCGTATTGTCAGGCTGAATGGATCTAACTAGGTCAAGATTTGTCAAGTCCATATATTTCCTATGTTCAGCTCTGCCTAGTCATGTCTATTTAAAAATTTTCGTGCCTACTGACGCATCAAACCAGAGCATAGACCCTTCAACTTTGGGTACGTTACGCAGACTCAAATTGACTGTTATCACTTGATAATATCACTTCCCAAAACATCTCCCTCAAGCACATTTCATAACCAACATAACTTTTTTTATTTTTTGATTTTCTAATGTTTTTGGATTTTTTTTTATAATTTTATAATTTTTGTTTTGTTTTTATTTCTCCCCCTAAATTTGTGCATAGGAGAGAAATGAAAGTCAATGCGCAAATTTAAACTATCCTAAAACAAAAATTAGTCTTTAAAGCGAATCAACTTAAGAAAAACTCAGGATTATAGAGAAGAAAAATCAAACCGTAAGTCACCGATTGAATTTGCATCTAGAAGGTCTGAGAACAGCACACGTAAACTCAGAACAAATCCGAAAATTCTTCATGTCATTAAGCACAAACCACGTGAGTGATCACTTCTTTTCTTCCCTTCCCGTAAAGGACAAATTCTCCCAAACAATGTTATGAGTGTTGTACAGTTGAGAGATGTCTCCTATCAAGTGCCAGGAACAGCCACTACCAACAAACCAAAGTCTGATGATATGCCTCCATAGCTGCTCCGACACAGAGTGGGATCAGTTGGTCTTTGGAACCCAATCCATTTTGAAACTGGGTCGACCTTGTCATCCTTTCATGGTACTCTCTCCCATGACATGTCCTGCTTATCACAAACAGAAGATATAGAAATATTATAGTCGTTAGTTGATTTGGGAGATTGAGCCTTCGGAACCCATTTGTAGTTAGGTTTAACCCATTTCTTTTTCAATTTGATGGGTGGCTCAGTACTTGCTTTGGAACTTGATGTCGGCCGTTGAGATGAATTTGATTTTGGCTTAACGGAAGCATCTCTTGGATTGGACTTCTTGGCCGACATTCCCTTCTTGCCCCTGGGATTCGGATTCTTGGCCTTTGGAGTTTGATTTTTGGCCTTAGGAGTTGAATTATTGGCCTTGGGAGTTGCATTCTTGGCCTTCTTGGCATTCCAGTCGTCAATGTTTGATCGTGATCTCGATGGGTATCTTTTGGAGTATCTCCCTCTTGGCGCGTTCTACCAGCCTTGTGCGTAGTAAGGAACGTATGCGCAATTTGGACAATTTCGGGCAATATGACCAGGTGTTCCACAGTGAAAACAAGTCTATTTCTTCACTGGGAAATTGTTTCTTCCTGCCCCTGGTGGCGTATCCTTGACTTGTCTCTTGTTGTTCCCACATGCACACTTGCAACAGCCACTCTGTTGCGTTGGAATTGGTGGCCTGTATTTCTCAACGGAAGATTGATCAGAAGCAGTTGAGTTCGAAGCAACATATTAAGAGTTCAAGGAGATGTTGGTTTGTTCAATGGTTTTCTCCTTGTTCTCATCTTCTGCTACTTTACCTGCACATGAAGCAGAAACATTAGTATTTTCAACCTGAATAAATCCTCCTTACACAAATCCAGTTGGTTTTCCATATCGAAGATGTGCCTCCCTGTCAATTTCGTCCCGTGTCATAGGAATTGATGTGTAGTTATGATTGAAAGGTGGAGGAACACTATCATACCCTAGACCCTTGTTTTGATTTTCTTTGAATTTTAATTAGGTTTCATATAAGGACTCGAATATCTGACTTGATGCAATATAATTTTTAAAACTAACGTCTGTTTTTCCACACTTAATTTTCAAAGTGTCAAGTTCTTCAGTTACAGCAGCAAGTTGTCTCTTAATATAGTCATAATTTTCACACTTGTTGCTATACTCTTCATGAAGCTTCCTAAAGTCTTTTATTTTTGCTTCTAATTCAGCCTTCAGGGGTTTCTTTCCTTTCTTGAGTTAATATCCTTCATATCTCAGGTCCTCAACTTCTCTTTTTAATAAATCAATTTGTTCCCGAAGAAATTTAATCGTAGCTTCACAAGCTGGATTACATGTAACTTCAGTGACCGGAATGTTTTCAGAACTCATTGTTTCTCTACACTTCAAAGCATCAAGTTCTTGAATTACTTCAGCAAGACTAAGATGATTGAGATCTTTTGTCTTCTTGATGATAGCCACGTTCATATCCCACGATTTCGGAAGTGAATTCAACAGCTTTTTGTTTATCTCGGACTTAGTCAAGAAGATCCCGACTATATTCATCTCAGTAGTGAGTGTAGTAAATCGCTGCAATTGAGTTTCGAGGGTTTCTCCAGGGATATAATCGAAGATGTTGAAGTTTTGTCTTTACATCTCTTGACGACTCTCTTTCATGTTTTCAATTCCCTCGTAAACTTCAAAAACTATTAAAAGCACAACTAGAACTTAAAACTCAAACTTAAATTTAAACAATGCCCTTTGACTATAAACCTCAAAAGTCAACCTTAAAAAGTCATACTCAGAAGTCAAACTTAAAAGTCAAACCGAAAAGCTAAATTTGAAAATTTAAAAGTCAAACGAGAAAGTCAAAGTTTAAAGTCAAAGGTCAAACTTTAAAAGTCAAAGTCAAAAGTTGAAGTAAAAAGTCAAAAATAAAAGTCAAAAATTAAAAATTAAAATTTTTGGTTGAAAAAGATATTTAAAAATGAAAGAAATTAATTTTTGGGGTTAAAAGTGTTAAATATGCGAAAGTGGTGTGACAGGGAGAGGTTTTAAGTTAAAATCCAAATGCATGTAACAAGTTGCTGGTGAGGACAACTGGTAAGACGTGTTGCTGATGAACCAGTTGTCGCGTGTTCTATCCTCGGCGTCTTCAAAGTGCGTCTGAATTTTTATTTATAGTGCGAAGACGAAGACTGCAGCTCCTGTGCGAGGATGAAGCGAGGCCGAGGATCCGAGGCGCGAGCCGATGCGAGATGCTAGTCCGAAGTCCGAAGGCGATGTGCTGATGCGAAGCTTGGCTTGCTGCTGCTGAGAAGTGCATAAAGTTTAAACAATCAACGAAGTGTATAAAGTTTAAACAATCAAAGTGTTTAACAAGTTCCGTTGTAGCTCAACTGGTTAAGGCGCATGGTTTGAAGTGTTGGAGGTCCCGAGTTCGAACCTTAGCTAGCACCTCTAAATCCTCTTTCTATTTATAATAAAGAGCTGTTATTGCGATGACGAGGTAGCAAACTCCGGACCGTGAACACGTTTCCGGCCGTAAACTCTTCAAGAAATCGTTGTTCTTGACGAAAAACAACGTTCTTTTTTTACTCTTTTCGCTCCAAAACTCGATCAAAAACTCTTTTTAGGAAAAACGCGAAGAACAAACCCCCCTTATTTTTGCGAGATCTATCTAAAAACGCTAAAATCTCTTCAAAATAAGATCAAATAAGCTGCAGATCCGAAAAAAATTGATTGATACAACCAAGCTCTCATACCAATTGTAAGTCCCTAATCTGCTTGTGTATCAATCAGATCCGTTTGATGGTGCGGAATCCCAATCAAACGGAGATGTCAGATCAAATAGAAGAGAAGGAGAAGAAGAAGATGATGAATCTATGTATGATATGATTAGAATGAAGATCCGGATACAAGATTCACACATACTCTCTTTTCTCTCTCTCTAGAACACCTTCAAATACACACACTTAAGCTCCTCTAGTGTTCATCAATCTATTCCTCACACCCCTCACCCCTATATATATACACACGAGAAACATGGGCCGTAAACACCCCCTTGGCCATAAAATTGACCGTAAACACATAAGATATTACATATAAATACAATTTCCTAGAAAAGCAAAGTATAAACCATAATATTGACCCAACACTTTTTACCTTGAATGGACTGAGAATGGAGCAAAACCTTGGGATCTACTAGCTTCCTCTTGATCTCCTAAGCTCTCTCCTTCTCCTTCAACTTCAAACACACACCATAAAGGCACAAAAGAGCTCAAAATCACTCAAAAATGGTTTAGGGTATGGGTTGGGACGAGATAAAGTGTTTAAAACATCCAAATCTAGAGGCTAAGTTCCTGAAGTAAATTTTACTTGCAAGGACAAACCAAAGGAATTAAAGTAAGCCATGAATCACCCCAAACTAGATCTACACAAAGAGATGTCAAGAAAAGATCATTTCACGTTCAACGGCTTGCAAAAGATGTGACAACTCTGGATCTCTAAGCTTCTCTCCAATTAATGACTCTTCAATAACCTTTCGTCTCTTCAAAATGCACAAGGAAACACTAATATTCTTCACAAGAGCTTTAGAACACCAAAATGGTGGCTAAGGGTCGAGATTAGGCTTTAGGTGGTATAGAGGTTGATAAGAGGCAAAGCTCAAGGGACATACTGAGTTTATATAGGGGTAAAACCCTAAAGATTGAGGTTTCTATTTGGCTAAAGTAGGTCATGCGTTCTCCCACGTACGCCCAACATACATGGGTGCATCCATAATCCATCAATGAGCTAGTACTCTAAACTTACTAATAAAGTACACCCCACGTACTAGCTAAGGACTAAAAATGAGAGAAAATTTTTCATTAAGGGTTAAAAGAGACATACCACAAAACTTGAATGTTACACATCTGGCTGTAGTTGTAGAAGACCGACATCCATTAAGGGCAATCCATCGAACGATGACCCTCATTGCTACACTTGTAGCGCCCTGTCCCTGTCCCACATGGAACCTCAAGAGCCTTCATGCATTGGTTGTAAGTACGGTCACTCTGTCCTCCAAATCTCAAATCTATCGGTTTGAGCCTCTTATTCATAGGTTGCGACTAAACTGGCATGGGCCACTTGTCTTTCCTCTGTGTCTCCAACTCAATCTCCCTCCTCCTAGCATTGGAGTTCAACTCAGCCAACATGTGGTACTAGATGTTCACCATGAATACTCTAATATTGGTCATTAGCATACTCAATTAACAAGTCATATGCACCTGATACGAGGATGCGTACTCTGGGCAAAACAAGCCTTCTCATGGAACATCTTGGTAATCCTGGTCACCGACTCTTGCGTCTGCTTTAGCGACATGTAATCCTATGCCAAATACTCTTTCTCAACAAGTGGGACATACTCCACATGGAACATCTGTAAGAACTGATCCCAAGTACTATGACTCGCTCTACAAGAGAAATAGGTCTTAGTCGCAAACTTCCACCAATCCTTCGCTCCTAAACGAATAAGGCTCAATGTAAATCCAACCTTCTGGTTCTCTGAGAAAGAATATGTATAGAAACATCCCACCACATCGGAGATCCACCTTGTAACAGTAATCAGGTGCTTGACCTCGACTAACTCCAGAGGTTTCGTGTTACTCAACTCCCGGTACAACATCGATCCACCTCCTTGAAGTCCAGTTTCGATGACGACTGCAGTGGCTGGAGCAGAGGTAGTGTTAGTGACGGCAGCATAGAACTCATCAAACATAGCAATCAAAGTGTTCTTTATAGAACCAAATATATCTGGAATCACCTCCCTGATCACCGCGACAAACTTGGTGACAATAATCCCTCGAATCTCCTCATCGCTCGTACTCGACGTCTCCAAATCGCTAGCGTCTGAACCTGAACCTCTGGTAGCTACCATTCTCAAACATAAAAAGGAAATAAGTCAAAATCAGGTTGTGGTGCTCACATACACTAGACATCCTCCTATTAGTTCTTTAGTAGCCTTTAGATTCCATCTTATTCTCGTATGGATCCTATGCTTTCAGCAGTATGGGCCCATGCTACCTTCTAGACCTATCCATAGCTGACTTAGAATTCATCCCAAAGTCCCTAGTCACTAACTAGACCAGAAGTAGGTGCATTGACACACAATTATATGCTCCAAAAATCCACATAAAAATCCTAGATACTCTTCCTAGAATTCTACTTGACTACACTCCTACACCATAAGAGCTTTTAAGTAGCCTCGATGATTTCCTTGTGTATACCACTCGTACATAATCCAAGATCTGATAGATGATCAAATAAAATGATTCAACCCCAAGTACACAACCATACAAGGAATAAGAATTTCGGGTAAACCAAGCATTATAGGGCTATAAAATCCTAATTATGTACAACTATAAAGTATACACTTAGCAATTAACAATTTCAGTCTAAACTTCTAGTAATGCAAAGTAATCAATCACCTAGGCTACAAGGCATCACAAAAGCTGGCAACTCTATCATGCAAATCCTAAGTGGATCCTTAGCCTAACAACTATCATGCATCTCTAACAGTTCACAAATCACCATATATATAACATGTAAAGATATTTTAGGAGATCAATTTCCTTGACTTTTGATTGAATTTACACATCACATCTTCTTCTTTTAAAATCATTTTAAAAAAAAAGTTTGCAAAATTTTCGGATCCTTAGTTTGAGTTTGGAATCGCACAAGTGTTCATCCAAATACCTCAAATTAGGGATCTGATACCAATTTGTAACGTCTAAATTTTTGCAAGTAAAATTTCTAATTTTTAATTAAGATAAAAATGCCATTTTTATAAAGTCCAAGTCAAGAAATCTCATATTTTCCAAAATACAGTCATTCAAAAACCAGAGTATCATAATAGTTGTGGAATCACAAAAGCTGCTAATGAGTGTGTACAGTCAAGCCTTCACCTTCCCAAAATCATCTGAACTAACTGAAGACATTTAATCCATAAATATAAGCCAACTCTTAGTGCGTTCCCCAAAATACCACATATGACAATATGCACATAAGCATACATGCATCCATGTCTGCACTAACCTAATACATGTCTATGCTCACACCACCCTAGTTGATCTTGCCATCTGTCAGGGCCTTTGTGAATGTCTTGACTCATAACACTTAATTTTGATGGTGTCGTCAGCTCACCCCTTTTCTAGCTCTCAACCTAAGTTGTACCGCCCACACTATTGGTCATCAGCGCAAAGTTGGATGTCTCAGACCTTCACAAATATGTTGATATGTTCATATTACAATTAATCAGACAATTTAGATCGTATGTAATAGTCTACAAGTCTTCCTTCCTAACATCGTACAACAATTTAACTAAATCCTAGCATACTAGGATTGATACATCAATATATAATACAATGGGGAAACTCACTTCACAGTTAAGAATACAAGCACCACAACTCACAAAAAAGTAAATACTTATACTACGAACCACCTAAACACCAGTTAGGGTTAAATCCTTAGTCCACAAGTTGACATAAACTCAACCTAGTCTAAAGTCAATAGTTAATGATCAAAGTCAACAATCAAGTCACCGCCCTGTGGCCAACCCCATGGATGTGTCGTTTTGACTAAAAGAAAAAAAATACTCATTTCTAGCCCGCCATCGTGCAGTAGTCTACAACTTGTGCCGTGGTCATAGCCCAAAACAACTTAATGGGTTTAGCACTTAACCCATTATCTCAAGAGCTCAAAAGCTCATATGTGGGGCTTCTAAAGGTCTTTATGGATAATGTTTCCAACTTTATGCCATAAGACATCCCATTAAGTCAAGATCTCAAAACCTAAGTTCTTAGTGGTTACACCAAATGCATGAACACCAAACTAGGTCATGCAAATAACCGATCTAACCAACTCTAAGTTCTAGAATTCAACAAAGGAACTAAGAGATTATGGAGTTCATTACAACTTCAAGAACATGGAGTTTTTCAAAAGAAAACTCATAAAAGTGCTCAAACTAGATCTAATGATGATAAGCAAGTTAGGATCTTTCTACCTCCAATGGGGTAGAAACTTGATCGAAACTTTAGATCTAAATTGCACATTTGCTTCCTTGCACCAAGAGGAATCTTCTACTACACGAAACTTCACAAAATGAAATCATTAAGCTCAATAATCAATTATGGAGGCTAGGGTTTGGGAGGGTTTCGTTATTAGAGAGTAGGGGTTGCAAAATGAGCAAACCCTAGAAGTTACATCCTTTAAATAAGGCTCAAACCTCAGGATCTAGGGTTTTAAACCCCAGTTATCACCAGGCCACGGATAAAGCTTCACCACGTCGTGATGAACTAAAACACACATCCACTTAATGACGTAGTCGTGCCTTGGTGATCCTCCACCACCACATCGTGGTCACCCAAACCTCCTAAACTTAGGATTTAAATCTATTTAGCTCAAAAGAAGATTACCTGAAAAATTAGATGTTACAGGAATGTTACAATATGGGTTGGTTAATGACCATCATCATCCACCAACACCACCATACACCACTAATTTGTTCGGACTTTACATAATCAAAATCGTTGGAACCTGCCATTGGTGGTTGACGACAACCGCAGTAAATAGGCAAAAAGAAACCTGAGATCGTCTTCATTAAAATCAAAGTTCAAGGCTGGTAGTGGTGGTAGAAGATGGAGGTCAGTGGTTTGTAAGAGATGGAGGTTGCTGGTGGTGGTTGGAGGCAGAAGTTGATGGTGGTCGAAACTATGGTTTTGAAGAAGAGACCTAAATAGATCGAGGGATCTTTAATTGTTTTTAATTTTATTTTTTCATGCTTGTTGACTCTAGAGGACTCTAGAAGTGGACACCACATATACAACTCAGTGCTTATAAGGAATATATATGATCCCAAGTGTTTATGTGGCATGATATACCAGTTAAACTCAACAAGGGTGACCAAAACAACAAGTCAACATCCATTTTATGTCCCTATAAAACTACAAAATAAGTTAGAGAGACCATTTAAATTATTTAGGAAACGTTTGTTAGCCAATGATGACATTAACATATTAAAATACCATTAAATATTTTTTCACATCAAAAGTTAATTCATTTAGCGTAAAAACTAATCTATATAATATATTGTTAATAATATTGTAGTGAATAACAAAAAAAAAAGAAAGAAACCCTTAACAAAAAGAAAAAACATAACATAAATTTAGAACTAGTTTTTTATAATTATTAACAACCGTAAAAAAACACATATATAAATACATTTACCAAAGGGCTTCTGTCCCAGTGGTATCCGGTGTTGCCCTCCCTCTTTGAGGTCGAGGGTTCAAGTCCCACTGCGAACATAGGTGGAATAATTTAGGAGTAGTTTGATGTATATTTTTATTTGTCATTAAAATATATATATATATATATATATATATATATATATATATATATATATATATATATATATATATATATATATATAAGGTTAAAATCTTCAAAAGCTTCAAATGCCGAAGGAAAATAATAGAAGTGAAAATTGAATCCCACATATTCATTAACCCTTCAATCTTTAAAAACTTTGTGTGACATAGAAACATGTAAAAATATTTTTCATTATCAACCAATGTATCATCCCGATGACGTGGTATTTCTAATTTTAACCCTATATATTGTTTATGTTGCATTTTGGTCCTTAAGTTCAAGAAACTGTGCAAAAAGCGCCCTAATGGCATTTTTGTAAATTTGGCCTTGGGGTAGTACGCCATGCGTACGTGTGTACGCTCGGCATACTACGACGTAACTTAGTACACTGGGTATACATCAGTGTACGTGGGCTGTACTTGCCAGATATAGAAAACCCTAATTTTTAGGGTTAGGCTCGTATTTAAGCACTCTTATTGCCTCATTTCCTTCACCTCATTTGCCACCAACCCTCGTATACGATTTTGCAACCCTAGTTTCACCTTGAGGAGCCATTTCAAGCCTAGAGTGTGTGTTTTGTTTGCCATACAAGAAGAAGAAAGGAAGCCAAACTCATCTTGGAGGAGTAAAGCACTCGGATCTGGGATTTCTACATCATTTGCAACCATTTAAGGTATAAGGCTTGCAACTTTATACGTCTATCATTTAGATCTAGTTTTGGGAGTCTTAAGGATGGTTTTTGGTCCCAAAATGCTAGATCTTGAGCATGGAATATTCTTGATTCATTAATTTACATTTCCAGACGTTAGTAGAGTATTTGAGCCATAAAAGTGGAGTCCTAATGGTTGATTCTATCCCATGCATGTTGTTGATTGTCTTAAAGAATTAAGATGTGTTTTTATGGATTAAGCACTTATTGAGCATGCAAGGTCATAAAGTTGGAAATTTAATGACTCCTAACGACATTTGGACATTGGATCTGCTTTTGGATGTGTTAACACGTTGTATTAAGCGCTTATAGAGAAAAATGGAGTTTGGGGGTTACTCTATGCGCACCTGGGCGTATGCCCAGCGTATGCGGTTAACGGCACCATTTTTGGTCAAGCGAAGGAGTACGACCAGCATACCTCCAGAGTACACCCTGCGTACGGTTGCTGAGTCGACTCGCCTGGGTTGACTCGATTGACTTAAGGATTTTGACAATTTTGACCTTGACTATGACCATGTTTGACTCGAGGGTATTTTGGACGGTAATTTAGAATTTATCCTTTATTTGGATAGGTGTTGGTTAGAGCTATGAATCGGCGTTTGGACCTCATCAGCTACCCTTCAGTCCGTGAGGTGAGTTCCCTCGTTATACTAATGGGTCTAAGGCACCAAGGCCGACCCATTTGATTAGATATCCTGTTATGTGATAGTATGATGCTATTCTTATTGATCTATAGCTCTACCTAATTGTCTGATGACTGATTATCTGTTTATCGATATATACAGATATTTGGTTGGTGGTTGAGGCTTTACTTCTTTGTGTGTGAGCTAACAAACCAAGGGTATTCCATCCCGAGGATGATTGGACCCGACATTGGGATTCCAACAAAGGGTATTCCATCCCGAGGATGACTGGACCCTATGGTTGACTGGGCTGTGGGTATTCCAACCCGATGGTTGATTGGACCCAACATGTTTGTTTGTATATGTCATCTGGCCGTGTTGGTTCTTTGGGGGAACTCACTAAGCTTTGGCTTACGGTTTCAGTTTGTTGTTTCAGGTACTCCGGATGAACGTGGAAAGGCGAAGGTGTGATCGTACACATCTCCTTGTTATTAGTTTTTATGATTTTCGGATACTCTGATATTAGAAAATTATTTTGGAAAACCTTGAGTTATAAACCTTTTATAACTTTAGTGTGTTTTTGAAAAGTTTCAATTTGTTGTGTTTTACGGTAGTGTTACAAGTTAGTATCAGAACATTGGTTTGAGTGAATTGGAGGAACACTCGTGTGAATCCGGTCTCAAACTAAGGAAAATGTTTTAAAAAATAATTTTTTCAAATTGGAGGAGACTTGTTACTACCTCATATTTTTCATAGCATAAGGCTGTGTGACTTGGGAGTAGTTCTCAGATATGTTCTGCTTTAGATATGTTCCGCTGGTGGAGCATGAGAGGTTGGCCAAGGAGTACTTGGACTTGTGACAAGGGACTGAGTCGGTGATGGAGATCACCAAGATGTTCAGACAGAGGGCCATGTTTTGTACTGAGTTTGCTACTTCTGAGAAAGCTTAGATGACCTGGTACTTGAGCATGCTCAAGATATACATATGACAGTTTGTATCTATTCAGCGCTATGGTTCATTGTTGAAGTTACAGTAGGCTGCTAGGCGGCGTGATATTGTGATGGCGCTCTAGACCACGGAGCAAAGGCAGGCACTAGCACAATGACAGCTAGTGCCAAAGCAATTCAAGGCCGTTGATGTTAAGTCTGGAAGCCAGAGGGGACACACTTTCAGGAAAGTGCGACAAGGTTCATGATGGAGCTTGTCGATCTTTTTCGGGATGCCACAAATGAGGCAAGTAAGGCCATGTTGTGAGGGATTGCCGATAGCGGGTCTAGCACCCGATATACGAATTTTTTATCACTGTGATCAGGTAGGCCACATAAAGGCCTAATGTCCCTTACTTGCTGCTAAGCCAACGCAAGCTCCAACTCTAGCTACTACGAGGATCATGGATGGGAGTCAGGGTAGGCCGGAGCCCCCGATGGATCGAGGTCGCGTTTTTCAGTTTATGGCAGAGGAGGCCAAGGCGGCACCAGACGTTGTGACCAGTATGATTCTATTTATTATTCAGTTAATTTTGTTTATCGTATGCTCATGTTTATGCTCCTAATAAGTACGTTCTTAGTGAACTCTTTGCCTGCTCTGATGTTATTGGACACGGGCGCGATTCAGTATTTTGTGTCTTGATTGTTCAGTAGGGAGTTCGATATGCCTATTGGGGAGTTAGAGTGTCCATTTCGGGGTTTCATTACAAACGAAGACGTGGTTTATGCCTCCAATGTGTATCATGGTGGCGTTTTGCAGATCTTCGAGGTGCCATATCTTATTGATATAATCATCATCCCCATGGAGGATGTCTATGTGACAGTAGGTATAGACTGGCTGAGCAGGTTTCATACCATCATCGATTGCGAGGGCCAGCAAGTGGTATTTCGAACCCCAAGTGGGGGAGAATTGGTTATCTATGGAGAGGGCACCAATGTTGGTTCGGGGTTTTATTTGGTAGCTAGGGATCGACAGTATATCAGCACGGGTGTGCATGTTATCTAGATTATTTGGTTGATAACCGAGTTGGGGAGCATACTTTAGTTTCAAAGTTTCCAGTTCCTAGGGAGTTTGCCAATGTTTTTTTCGGAGTAGTTACCTGGTGTGCCTCCCGAGAAGCGAGTTGAGTTTACGATAAATCTTGTGCCACGTCTGGCTCCGATTGCCAAGGCGTCGTATCGATTGGAACCGCCTGAGATGCAGAAGTTGTCCTCTTAGCTTCAGGAGCAATTAGGCAAGCCGTTCATCAGACCAAACAGTTCTCCATGGCGAGCGCCGATACTATTTTTCAAGATGAAGGATGGTTCATACCGGATATGCATTGATTATCGGGATTTGAACAAGTTAACGGTGAATAACTGTTATCCGCTTCCACAGATTGATGACCTTTTTGATCAGTTGCAGGATGCATCTTGGTTCTCCAAGATAGATATGAGGTCTGGGTATCATTAGGTGAGAGTGAGAGAGGAGGATGTGGAGAAGACTGCATTCCGGACTCGTTATGGGAATTATGAGCTCGTGGCGATGCCATTCGGGCTCACCAATATGCTTGCTATATTTATGGATGTGATGAATTGGGTATGCAGTCCAATGCTCGACCGATCTGTTATCGTGTTCATTGATCATGTCTTGGTGTATTCGAAGTACATAGAGCATCATGAGGAGCACCTTCGAGAGCTTTTGGGGGTTTTGAGAAGGGAACTACTTTATGCCAAGTTCTCGAATTGTGAGTTCTGGTTATGAGAGGTCCAGTTCTAGGGGCATCTCTTTAACTAGGATGAGATTTTGGTTGACCCCACCAAGATCGAGGTTGTGATATAGTTGAAGATTCCAAAATCTGCCTCAGAGATGAGGAGTTTCTTGGGTTTGGAAGGATACTACCAGAGATTTATTCAGAATTTCTCTGAGACTGTGGTACCCTTACTCGTTTGAAAAGGAAGGGGCTGGACTTTTGATGGTGCCCGGAGTAGCAGATGACGTTTGAGACTCTTTGGCAGTGATTATTTGAGGCCCCGATATTGACCCTTCCGGAGGGAGTCGAGGATTTTGTAGTGTTCTATAATTCATCCATCACCAGTTTGGGGGCGGTCCTTATGCAGAGTGGATGAGTGAGTGCTTATGCTTCATGGAAGCTGAAGCCAGACGAGATGCAATATACCACACATGATCTGGAGTTCGGGGCAGTGGTATTTTCCCTCAAGATTTGGAGACATTGTCTATATAAGTTCCGTTGTGCGGTCCACACAGACCACATGATTTTGAGACATCTTATGGATTAGCCGAACCTGAACATGAGGCAATGTAGGTGGTTGGACGTGGTCAAGGATTATAACTGCCAGATCCTTTACCATCTGGGTAGAGAGAATGTGGCAGCGGATGCACCAAGTCGCATGTCGGTTGGGTGATCGGTTGAAGATATGTGTATGAGTATATTCGTTGATTCCCTGCTTCTAGGATTGATCGGAGAGGCTTAGGTCGAGGGTGTTCGTAAGGATAACTGGAAACAGGAGAGGATCAGAGGTGATATCGATAGGTTTGTCATTGATATTCGAGGGTTATTGACCCTTTGTGATCGGGTTTGGGTTCCAGTTTATGGCGGGATTAGACAGGTAATGCTGGAGGAGGCTTATAAGTCTCGCTTTTCTATACACCCGGAAGCCACCAAGATGTATCATGATTTGATATTGAGCTACTGGTGGCCGTGTATGAAGAGGGAGATAACGTGGTATGTCAAGGGGTGCTTGAACTACAGGATGGTCAAGGCCAAGCATCAGAGGCCGCATTGCAAGCTGCACCCTCTGGAGGTTCCCAAGTGGAAATCGAAATAGATTACCATGGATTTCATCACCAAGTTGCCAAAGTCGAAAAAGTGTTTTGATGCTATATGGGTCATTGTGGATCGATTGACTAAGTGCACACTTTTTGGCCATCCGGGAGAGCTCTTCGACCGAAAAGTTGGCCGACGTTTATGTCCGGGAGATCGTTCCACACCATGGGGGTACCAGTTTCCATTGTTTCTAACCGAGATGTTCAGTTCACATCTCGATTCTGGCAGATGTTCCACGAGGAACTGTGACAACCATCAAACATTTGAGACAGTTCTAGATTTGTATAAACTTAGTTGCATATATAGGCATGACACATACTAGACTTGGTAACTAGAAGCTAAGTTATAACCTACTAGAAACTTGGAAACAAGTAGAATCGAAGAATAGTGTACTTATATTTCCATATTCGGGTCATTCCTTGAATTGAACATCTTTGCATGAATCATGTAGACATATCATGCACTTGACGTAGAAGTAGAAATTAGTTCAAAGTCTCATAGAAACTTAAGTCAAAGTTGAAAACTAGGACTAGTATACTTAATTCCTCAGTTTCTCTTGAATCTCGGAATCACTACATAGAATGCCAATAATCGGATTTCAATCAAACTATGTAACTTTCTATCAAATATAATAATTATTTTTGAGAAATTTGAAATTTTTTTCAAATATTAAACTCAATTCATTATGGTGTTAACAAATTTTATTTGGTTCAAAACAATCCAAGATATTCTACATCCATTGTGATATTCCAAAATGCCCAAACTTTATAACAAGTGTCAAAATTTTATACAATAAATGCAGGTTTTATAAAATTTAAACTTCCCCCAAAGTTTTATATTATATATAACATATTTAATTATTTACATATATCAAGAGATCTAAATTATATTATGGACAATAATTTATAAACATTAGTTTATTTATGAGCATATGAGTCAAAATGTCATAACATTCAATACAAGATTTTATATTTTATAAACATAATCCCCCAAGCCTTATAAATTATATAAATAAAAAATGAACTCTGGAAAATACTCATTCTCTCCTCAAAATCATGTTAACATCTCTTCCCCCAAGTCACCTATTCCCTAACCCTAATCATTTTACTCATTCCCTCACTCCACCTCTTTACTCCTCTCTCTAAAAATGTCTCTCTCACTTCTCTCTAGAAAATCAGTACTTAGAAGCAGAATAACTGGGAGAGATTTCGACATTCAATTCTTCATGAGTTCATAAGCATCTCTGTATTTGGGTGGAGTATAGCCCCAAAGAGATGAAGAGAGAGATGAGTTATCCAGAGAGATAAAATCTCTCTTTTCTCTCTTTTCTTCTCTCTAAAACCCCCATTCTTTCCCTCTATGAATTAGTTCCAAAACCCACGAAATTTCCAGCAAATATCCCTTATTTTACTCAAGAATGTTCATCATTTGAGATCTTCAAGGTAAAATCAATTTCCTTACATTTTTTTCACTTTTCTTTCAAAAATATCAAGTTTTCTTGCATTTTTCTTCTCCATAAACACTTTTATTTGAGATTATTCACAGGCATGTTAATGCATGTCAAATTTGATGATGATGGCATTAGGATTTCACCCAAAAACAACATGCATGTTGTAAGAAAGGTGAAATATAATGCTCAAAACGTAAATCAAATCCATCAACTTGAGTTTTACAAGTTATAAAGATCCAAAACCACATGCTCTCAAGTTGCTCTCTTAGAAACATCATTTTGAAAAAAATAAGTTTGTTCATGGTCTTCAAATCATAATGCATGTAATGAACATCAAGCTTAAATGCTTGATTATCAAAGTACATTGTTAATAATGCTCATAAAGGATTTATTCATAAATAAATACCTAAAACTACTTTTATGCTCAAATCCGATTTTTCTCAGAACCCAAACAAAAAAATAAGATGATCTGGAAAGTTTTAGAAAATAACTCGTTTTTCTCAATTTATTGTATTTTTGCAAGAAAATAAAGCAATAATTCATACAAAACACTTTTGATGCTTAATAAATTCTAGTAAATTTTGGATATCACCTATGTACTGTGCAAAGACTTTCTGTTGATTTCTAATAGAGCAATAAGTTATATGCATTTCTAAGGTTGTTTTATGTTGATTTATAATTTATTTTTATTGAAGAGAAATAAATAGCAAAACACCGTTGTGAATGTCCAGATCCATATTTCATAATTGTTACATCTTCTAGACGTCATAAAGACTCCATGAAAAAATTTCCATGTTGTTCCAATACAATGTCTTATTTTCCCGATTTAATGAATGTTTAAGGGATTAAATTGATGAAAAATAGCTAAACTTATCCAAAAATTATGAAACTTCATCAGAATATCTTATATTACATATAAAACATAAATAAAAAGTTTAGTGAATTTTACCTACTCTATAATAGTTTTTCATAAATTAATGTTTATTTAAATGAATAATACAAATAAATATAGTTAAACTATTTGGAAACCAAATTTTATATTTTTCTCAACTTTCGTATGTGTTATAGCAGTAGAAAACAAAGTTTGGGAAAGTTTTGAAATAGTTTTCTATCTACCTCTACTTTGATAGAATAAATACACAAAAAATCAGAAAAATCGTGTTAAACTATTTGAAAATACATTTTATTATTTTTGCCAGATTATAAATATTTCATATCGGTAGTGCGTAAAGTTTGGAGAGTTTTATTAACTTATTGATACTTTTAATGAATTTATATCCATCTAGAGAATTAAATATTGGAAAATTGCTATACATATCTAAAATCTATGAAAACTTATCTGGAAATCCTTTAATACCATTAGAACCCAAATCTGAAGTTTGGTAATTTTTATTAATTGTTTATTATTTTTCATGATTTTATGATTATTCAAGAAATTAAAATGGTGAAAAATAGTTAGACAAGTTGAAAATTCAAGAAAATTTATATTGGGAACTTTGACTTCAGTTAGAATTAAAATGAAAAGTTTGGAAAATTTTGGAACTGAATTGATTTAGTTTTTGAATAATTAATCATTGAAACACCACCTAAAATGTTAAATTTTAACATTTCAATAATGAGGACTTCAACTTGAGTTTTTTTAGACAAAAATTGATTTATAGAAATCCGAATTTCACAGAAAAATGTTTGTAACTTATCAATATCAAAATTTTGACACAATATTGGCGTAATTCTATTCTAGAAGTTAAGTATGCTAGTGTTAGATTTCGATAAGAGACTCATTAGTGTGTAACATCGTTGTAGGAACCAATAGTGGTACAAGTGGAGCGTAGTTCAAGGCTCCATTTGCATTATCTCAAGGTATTGTGAGTATTCACGCCTTCCACTATTTTTGGTTTTTATGTTTTGAGCTGGAAAAGCATGTCCAAAAAACTATTTATTGTTCGTTATATTTAAATTGATTTGTATCAAACTTGATTGCTATATTTTGCTATGTATGTCTATGCAACTTGAAACATGAGGCTTTATCGTCTTAAGTCCCTTCCCCTACACTTTACTCCAACCATTAACTCTTTGAGCCAATAGTCATTATGGATAGCGCTATTATGAATTGACAACTCCTCACTCACTCGATTGCTTGAGTGCATGATACCATATTAATCTATGCAACGATAAGCATAGATCTTGATAGGGCATCTATCATAGGCTTGGTTGTGAACTCATTGTTTACTTATATACATACAAACTTGTTACTTATTATAGCAATAAACTTTGTTTCTCATTATAACAATGAACTTTTATTATTGGACACTTATTTACTTGTCTTAGCAACGAACTTGTTTGCTCCTTGTAGCAACGAACTTGTTTGCTCCTTGTAACAAAAAACTTGATTGCTCATTATAGAAATGAAACTTGTTTACTCGTTTTATTAACAAACTTTATTTCCCATGAGAATATAAACGTTGCATCTCATTTGGGCAGCATACTTCATCTCTCACGATGACAACGAACTTGTTTACACAAACTTATTTACTCATTTTTGCAATATATTTTTATTTTTGGAAACTTATATCAAAACTTTGATTTCAATTCATGACACCAATATTATTTTTAATCTGTGAACTCACCAACTATTTGGGTAGTTGACCGCTCATGTTACATGCTTTTTCAGGAAATAGTCTATAAGATGACACTTAGGGACACATCACTTTTAGGAGCATTCGCATGTGTTGTATTTCTATTACATTGTAATTTATTTCGAAAGTTGTTGAAACCCATTGAAAATTTTTAATGCTTTTTAATACTAGCTAAGAAACCCTTTGTACTGCCCCGCCACGTATTTCCGCTTTATCGGGGTGTGAAAGGAACTAGGCACGAGATTACACTTCAGCACCGCTTATCATCCGCAGACCGACGGTCAGAGCGAGCAGACTATATAGACCGTTGAGGATATGTTTTAGGCCTATGTTATAGATTTTAGTGGGAGTTGGACTCCTACCTACCTCTCACAGAGTTCTTCTGCAACAATAGTTATTACTCCAATATTGTTGTTCCACCATTTGAGCTCTTGTATGGTCGGAAATGTCGTACCTCGGTTTGTTGGGGAGAGGTTGGTCACAGGGTCATGGGAATGACCGAAGTAGTCCTTCAGACCATGGAGCTTATTCAGCAGATCAGGCAGAGGCTACAGACAACACATAGTTGGTAGAAGAGCTATGTCGACCGACACCGATCCGAGTTGGAGTTTCAGGTCGATGATATGGTAATAAAGGTCGCACCTTGGAATAGTATGATACGCTTTAGGAAGAGGGGAAAGTTGGTTCCCCATTATATTGGACCTTTTCGAGTGATTTCCAGGGTTGGCAAGGTTTCTTATAGGTTGTATCTACCTGAGGAGCTCCATCAGTTTACAACACTTTCTATGTTTCACGGTTATGAAAGTGTGTATTGGATGACGAGACAGTGGTTCCATTGGACAATATTTAGGCTGATGAGTGCATGATCTATGTTGAGAGACCGGTGGTTTTTTTGGAGAGAAAGATGAAGGTCCTGCGTAATAAAGAGATGTATTTAGTAAAGGTTCAGGGGTAGCACCGGAGAGGCTCCGAGTAGACTTGGGAGCCGAAGGCCGAGATGCGAGAGCATTATCTCGAACTATTCGTAATGGCAGACTTCGAGGACAAAGTCTAGTTCAAGTGAGGGAGAATTGTAACATCCCATTGACAAGATACTTCTAATTTAACCCTATAATTTATTTATGTTGCATTTTCGTCCCTAAGTTCAAGAAAGTGTGAAAAAAGGGCCCTAGTGGCATTTTCGTAAACTTGGCCTTAGGGGAGTATGCCAGGCATATGTGTGTATGCTGAGCGTACTAGGGTGCATGCTAGTATGTTGGTCGTACATCATTGTACACCGAGCGTACTTGCCTAATATGGAAAACACTAAATTTTAGGGTTTGGCTCGTATTTAAGCACTCTTATGGCCGCATTTCCATTGCCTCATCTTCCTCCAACCTTCTTATATGTTTTTGCAACCCTAGTTTCACCTTTAGGAGCCATTTCAAGCCTAGAGTGTGTGTTTTTATGCCTTAGAAGAAGAAGAAGAAAGGAAGCCAAACTCATCTTGGAGGAGTGAAGCACTTGGATCTAGGATTTCTACATCATTTGCAACCTTCTTAAGGTATAAAGCTCACACCTTTATCCCACTATCATTTAGATCTACTTGTGGGTGTCTTAAGGATACGTTTTGGTCCCAAAATGTTAGATCTTGAGCATGGTATGTTCTAGATTCATTAAGTGACATTTCCAGATGTTAGTAGAGTATTTGAGCGATAAATGTGGAGTCCCAATGTTTGATTCTATCCCATGCATGTTGTTGAGTGTCTTAAAGAATTAAGATGTTGGGTTTTTATGGATTTAACACTTATCGAGCATGCATGGTCATAAAGTTGGAAACTTTATGACTCTTAACGACATTTGGACCTTGGATCTACTTTTGGACGTGTTAAGACATTGTATTAAGCACTTAATAGAGAAAAATGGAGTCAGAGGGTTACGTCGTACGTAGTTGGGTGTACGCAGCTAACATACCTATTTTTAGTCAAGTAGAGGAGTACACCCATCGTACGTCCAAAGTACGCCCTGCGTATGGTTGCTGAGTCGACTTGGCTAGGTTGACTCGATTGGGTTGACTCAGTTGAATTATGGATTTTAGCCAGTTTGACCTTGACTATGACCAAGTTTGACTCAAGCGTATTTTGGGTAGTTTGGATGGCAATTTAGAATTTATCCTTTGTTTGGATAGGTGTTGATTAGAGATGTGACTCGGAGTTTGGACCTCATCATCTACCTTTCAGTCCGTGAGGTGAGTTTCCTTACTGTACTAATGGGCCTAAGGCACCAAGGTCGGGCCATTGGATTAGATATCCTATTATATGATAGTATGATGCTATTCTTAGTGATCAGTAGATCTACCTAGTTTTCTACTGACTAATTATATGTTTATGGGTATAAGTGCACATATTGTTTTGGTGGTTGAGGCTTTACTACTTTATGTGTGAGCCAACAGACCATGGGTATTCCATCACAAGGATGATTGGACTCGCCATTGGCATTCCAACCTAGGGTATTCCATCTGGAGGATGACTGGACCCTATGGTTGATTGGGCTTCGGGTATTCCAACCCAATGGTTGACTAGACCCGAATTACATATATATTGGCATTCCAATCTAGGGTATTCCATCCTGAGAATGACTGGACCTTATGATTGACTAGGTTTATGGTATTCCAACCTGATGGTTGATTGGACCCGACATGTTTGTTTGTTTATGTTATCTACTTGTGTTGGTACTTTAGTGGAACTGACTAATCTTTGGCTTACGGTTTCAATTTGTTATTTCAGGTACTCTTGATTAACGTGGAAAGGCGAAAGCTTGATCTTGTAAATCTCTTTTTTATCGGTTTTTATGATTTTGGAATATTCTGATATTGTGATATGTTAGAACAACATGGTAGTGATAGGCTACGGATCTTCATGAATTGCATGATAGAAATGTCTGATTATATGGTAGCCTAGGGTTTCCTTATATGAAATTGACATCATTACTGTAGTTGCTTTGTGTATACACTTTTGTTGTACATAACTAAGATTCTATAGCCTGAGAATGTTCGATTTGGATTTATTTCTTGTTCCTTGTTTGGTTATGGGCTTAAGGTTAGGTTGGATATTCGATTGTCTATAGGATCCAGTGTTATGTATGATTAGCATACACGAGTGTTGCAGGGTTGGTGGAAGTTTCAGGGATGAGTTGTGTAGGGTCAGCAGGCAGTTGTGCAATGTTTAGCCTTCCTCTAGGAAATTGAGGATATATTGTATGTGTATTCTAGTGAGTATTGTTAGGGTTTTTGTTGGATTAGTGTCTAAGTCCATAACTATTTTGGTATATACTTGACCCGATGGTGCATGGTCCTTTTGGGTTGCCTTCACCAAAGCAACTTGATAGGATGAATTATGGAGAGAAAGGATTAAATATGATTTATTAATATATTATGAGAATAGTATATTAAAGGAGAAATCATATTGTTTAATTAATATTAGTCAAGAATTAATAAGAATTAAGTTTGTGGCTAAAAGACATTAATTAAACTTAAGGGACTAGAATTGTCAATTGTGTGATAGTTGAATATTGGGCTAATGGACTCCATATTAGAGGAGTGGACGAATTCTATGGGGGAAACCCATTAGAAATCGTCCAATGCCTTTAAGAAAGGAGTCCATGGGTTGCTTAGGGCCTAAGCATCCAAATTAGGGTTTCCTTGTTAGATAACGCTAATAGCCTCACTATTTAAAGGACCCTTAAGCCCCAAAAACGTGGTGAACTTGTTCTCTAGGGTTTCCACACGTTTTGGGCAGCCTCCTCTCTCCTTATTCTTCATCATCTTGCTCTTGGTGTTTGTGAACCATTAGAGGAGTGACATTTGTGACTCTAAGCTTTCTAAAGTCATTACAAGGAGGATTTGAGATTGTTATTGCTACATAACAATCAAGGTAAGATCTAAAACCCTTTCACATGTTAATATGATTATTTATATGCTAGAACTAGGGTTTAAAGTCTTGGATGATTTGCATGTACAATAGAGAAACCTAGATCCAAGCATTAGGGTTGCATGAGCACATAGGATGTTCTTATGACAAAACCCATCAGTGGTATCAGAGCCTTGATTGGTTTCTATTGTATTAATGATTTGAATGTTCGTTCTGGTTGCAAAACTGAAATTTTGGCTTTCTGACTGTTGAACTTGGCGAGTTCCAATGTGGACTCGGCGAGTCCATAGAGGAACTCGGCGAGTTTGAGCGTCAGGAGGAGGCAGTTTCGGGATTTCTTGCTGTTTTACTCAAAGATACTTGCCTTAACTGTTATGGGTCATTAAAACTCGAATTTTAATCATATTTTGAGTGTATCCTTGATTAAACAAAAGATAATTACCAATTGATTAGATAATAACTTCCTTATTTGATTAAAGTTTGATTATTTGTATTAATTTGGTAACTTATCTTACAAAGAAATTGATTTTAAGTCAAATTAGATAATAATTAGATTAATTGTTTAATTTAAGTTTTTTGCTATTTGATCTTTGTGTTTTGAAAAGTTTCAAACTTGCCCTCAAGTCTTGGAATTTAAATTTAGATTAAAAGGTTTGATTTTGAAATATTTAAATTCTAAATCCTAATGTTTTGAAATGTTTCAAAACTTGCCCTCAAGTTTTAGAATTTAAAAGTTGATTAAAAGTTTAATTTAGAAATGTTAAATTCTAAAACCCTGGTATAGTTTTGAAAAGTTCAAATCACACCCTTATTGTTTTATTAATTAATTAAAGTGTATAATTAAAAGAGATTTGGTAAATCCATAAGGTTTTGGTTTGCAATTTAATTAAATTAAAAGTATAATTATTAAATTAGACCACCTAGTATTTTAAAAGTGTAAAATACACCCAATACTATATATAACATTAAAAGTCTAACATTATATATATGTATGAGTAAAAGTCAATCTTACCGTTAGTAGGCCTCATTCACGAAGTTGGTCTATAAGGGGTGTTTAAGGAAATTGTCTATAAAATGGCGATTGAATGGGTATCCACTCTTACCCACCGCACTCTTGACTAGTGGAAGGTCATTAGCCGAACGGGTAGGATAGGACACAACCTTTCCATTATAAGTATAAGGAAATACAAAAAGTAACTAAATGCTTTTATAAAATTCCCAATCTTAGTTACTTTAGGCAAAAGTGAATTGATGCAATTCCATGAAATTACACTTTGTGCCCTTGCGAAGACGTTAGTGGAGCATGTGTGGTTAACCGGCACACTAAATGTTTCTAAGCAAAGGTAGCAAAGGGTGACTCAATGTTTGTCATAGTTCGGTGGAGCGTGTGTGGTTAACCGGCACATCGAATAGGTGACTGTAACATGTGGGGGCACCATGTAAGTTTGCATGGTTATTCACACCCGCTTTGTGATCCTCGGCATCCTAGTCACAAACTAGAGGGGCATATCGACATTTAAACATGCCATTGAAAATTTCAATGAATCTCAAAGGATCTAGGAGTTTTCAATACATTTAAAAACTTAATCTGTTTTTCGTGGTGGAAAATTAGTGAATCGTCATTCACTTACCTTCAAATGTTTTGCAATTTGGGTTACGGCATCCCTCTCCCGAGTTGTGGAATATTGTGTTGGGTCCTAGCCTTAGTATATCATTTGGGTGATTTACTAAGGACTCAATAAATCAACTAACTTGAATTCATTTTCTCCCGTTTTGTAGATGTCAAAGTATGACAATCATGGTCTTCCCAAATTTCAAGGAAAAGGTGTTCCTACTAAAAATAAGCTATTCTGCTATTCAAGTGAAGAATCAAGGTGGACTAGTTTGATTTCACTTCCTCCTCCTCCTCCTGTTGTTCTCCCTAACCCACAAGATCGTAGAATTGAAAGGTTCAATGTCACTAAAGCCCTATTGGAAATGAAACATGAAGATGGTAAGCCCGTGTGTGCCCATGTTCTAGGAATGAAATCACACATCGATAGGTTGATTATGTTGGGTGCGTCATTCCCTGATAAGTTGGTTGTAGACTAGGTTCTGCAATCACTCCCTGAATCATATAATGAGTTCAAAAGAAAGTATTATATGATGGATCATGACGCAAACCTCATTGACCTAACTTACATGCTCATTGCTGCTGAATCAGAAATGATTTGGCAAAGCAATGGAGCATATTTGTTGGGAAAGTCAACCAACCATGCTTCCAAGGACGTTCTAGGAGAACCTACCTGCGTTTACTGCCAAGTGAAAGGGCGTTGGATACAAATCTACCCTAAGAGCCTGAAGAATCCAGAAGATGGGAAAGTCAAAGAGTATGGTTGTGCTTCAGGTAAAAACCACTATCTAACTCCATTAAGTTCCTATTCGTTGATTCTTAATACATGATGTGATAAGATTGCATTTAAATGTTTTGCAGGATCAGTGAAAAGAGAGGAAGCTTAAGCAAGATGAGTCTAATCACGAAAAAATGGATCTCGATCGCATGGATTTGAAGATTAGATTTTGAGCTTAGAAAGTTATGATAGAGTTGTTAGGAATTTTTTTGACTACATAGTTTTTCAATTGATTTTGCATTGTAAGGAAAAATGTTTTCCGCTGCTTTTATGAATAAATAATTTTTTGTATGACATATTTATTTATTTATTTGTTTCCTTGCAATGAAATCATTATGAAAAATTGATGTTTGCATATTTCTACAACGAATGGATGTGATTCTTAATTATGTTAATTGTGGAAATGTCAAGAATTTACCAAATAGGGAAAGTTTCTCATTGCTAAAGTTTCAATTGGATAGAAACTTAGAATCATAGAACAAGTATTGCATGATGAATGAGAAGTTTCATATTTGGAAATTAGACTAATTCGTTGACAAAGTGTCAAGTGAAGGGCTAGGAGATCGAGTACACAAGGTAGTGTGTTGATCAAGTCCACCACAAGAGTGACAAAGATATTCGTCATGATTTACTTAAGGTTAAGTAAATATGATTACACTTATGAGATTAAGTGTAATTCTTAGTTGATTGAAAATTTTTAAATCAATAGCAGAACGAATAAGAAGAATCAAGTAGGCAGAAAGATAAAAGTTTCTCTATTCTAAGAAGAAGGGAGAGTACCTTTTATTATGTTTTATGATAAGGTCTTAATGATTAAGAACCATGTCTCAATTGATCCTCTAAATGAGTCTTAGTACAATTGTATGTCTGAGAAGAGGAGTCAAGAATTGAAGAAATGGTTAAATCAAGAAGTCAATCATACTTCGTTCCAAAACAAGTCTTAGAGTTAAGACTGTGACATTGAGTGACAAGTCTTAAGAAGGTTTATAACATTCATCAAATGTGGAAAGTTGTGATGTCTTGGAAAAGACAAAGACCAACTAGGACCAATTTTATGAAGTGTTCTGTCTTGATAAAAGCTACACTAACTCTTGAATATTTGTTTGTCAAGAAATGTTTATTGACAAGAGAATCCTATATGTCAAGGAGTCAGTGGGAGTCTTAATGGTCTTGAAAGGTGTCAAGAACTAATCAAGAATAAACTTTATCAATCATCACTAGCACACGACTTGAGGTTTACAACCTATCGTGTTAACACTATCTTGTTTCTGTGCCGTTCCATTTGAGTTAATTATGCATATGGGTTCTATGAGTTCTCATTTGAACGCATAAAAGGCAAGCAACTTGATGAATGAGAAGTACATTGATAGGAAAGGGTGAGCTGCTTAACTACTTGGAAGACATGGTGGGCAGCTGTGTTACCATAAGGAAAGAGATCAAGATTGAGAAGGTTCAGTCCATAAGAGTTTGGATTTGTCACAAACTTTGGTTTTGACAATTCGCATGGATAGGAACACATCCACCATTAAAATCTAAGTGTCATAAGATTTTCTTCTTCATGAAGATGACTGTGAGAAAATGATTTCACTAAGAAAGATTTTAAGAAGATAACAATTGTAAAATTGTATTCTCAATTTTGATTATAGTTACGGTATCCCTTTCCATAATTCGAATTGTGAGATTTGGCAATTAGTCTGAATTGTTTAAGACACACATATGAGCTATCTAAAGCAAAGGTGTATAAGACTAAGAAGCTTGATAAAAGATTATCAAAGTATTAGGTATTAGAAATATGAACTTAAGAAATTCAATAGGTATTGTTTTTTCTGGAAGTTGAGCTGTTTTCTAAAACATGTCAAAGCTAGTGGGAGCATAAGTGTTATGCTTGTATGATAATAATCATCATGATAGTGGGAGCATAAATATTATGCTTGTATGGTTATTAAGGCAAGTATTGCGAGTTAGCAATATTAATTATATAAAACAAGAGTTATACTTTGCGAAGTCGTAAGGGTTGAATAGTAGTTTTGCTATAATTAAGGGAAAGAATATTGTTCTTCATTTCAAATCTAAAGGCTTAGGTTGTGGAATGTCAATAGACTTAGTCAAGGATACATAGTGCGTTCTCAAATTTTGATTATGATTATGGCATCCTTCTTCATAGTTTGAATTGTGAGAACGTGGCACATAAAATTTTATGGCAGAAGATTGATAAAGTATCAGATCTTTATGTAAGACATTATGCATCGTGTCCCATACGCTTTGGGTATAGGATCGGTTGCAAATGCTATAATATTTGACCATTCTAAAATTTTCCAAATGTCTAGCGCATTTAGAGGGAAAAAGGACTAGAATTGGTTTTGACTAAAATAATTAAACAACTATCAAAGGACGATCCAAAGCTTGCTAAGGGTTGGTCGCTTGTGAGTAGTTGGAAGTATGATATTGAATGGAGCATATCGAAATTATTATGAATAGATAAGATTATATTGTCATACGGTAAGTATGGAAAGGTTTCCATATTGGGAGTTGGATATTGAGAATCTATGTCTAGATTACAAACTTTTATGCAAAAGGATGTTCAAAGGAATGTACTTTGAGTGAGAGCCATCACATCTATGGAATTATCTTGTAACAATTTCCGATAGAGAGCTTTGTAATTTCATTGGCAATAGTCATTGTGATTTTTGTGCTATGACATTACAAAAGGATCATTGCATAAAATGTTAGAATCTAGCATATTCTATAAGTAGCAAGAATTTGATATTCTTACACTTGTTATAGGAATTGGGAGTTGTGAAATGAGTGTGATTGGAAATGTGTTCATTTTTACATATTTCACAAAGTAAGGACCGTAGGTAAACATTGTGTGCATGCTAAGAGCATCGGACAAGTATAGTTATAATTCAAGTAAGAAGTTGATTAACCGAAACAATAAATAACGAGTAATCAATATGGTGATAAATAAAAAGGTGTTTTGTTTATACTCAAAGGTTTGAGGCCATATGGGATTAGTATTATTCTTGTGTTTCACTTTGCATGTTTTGACTTTCTGAATAATTTAATTGGTTCAGAACGGTTAAATTATTCGAACGGACCACAGTCGTTCATATGTTGGAAGTAGATATGAATGTAGACTGTCATGAATTGGTGTGTGGATTGTCTAAAGAGTGTTGGACATAAGCAATTGTTTGCTGCAACGTTCATGAGTGCTTATGAATATGAGTTTGAGCATTGGATTAAACCCACGCTCACTTGGATCACTTCATGAATTGTATCACGAGTGATTGGTGAGACGATAACATCTTATATTCTTGAAACCGAGATGTGTGAGTTGTATCTTGCGAGTCGGTTACACATTGATAATATGTAAACGCACCAGTAACTTGGTGTTATAAAACATATTGTTGTGTGTGATTCGGTAAGTGAGTGCAAGCAAGCATTGAATCAAAGTTTATCCGTTTCATTTATCCAAAGTAGGATAAAAGTGATATCTTTGGGCCCCTCGATGATTTAGTGATGGCACCTAAGCACTTGGCCAAGTCGGGACTGAATTGATGTGTTCAATTGTAGTCTGTTGTCAGTCATCATAAATCAGAAGTCGGGAAATAGTATAGATAGAATGATTAGAATTCATGTCTTATATCTATACGATATCTAGAATGGAGGAATATATGATCCCTTATCTAAAGGACACACGTATCTGATAAGATCAGAGTTGACAGCGGCTTTTGAAAGCTACGATTGCAGATCAGGATCTAAAGTCATATGCAGAATAGTTATTAGACTTATCCAAGTGGGAGACTGTTGGATTAGTGTCTAAGTCCATAACTATTTTGGTATATACTTGACCCGATGGTACATGGTCCTTTTGGGTTGCCTTCACCAAAGCAACTTGATAGGATGAATTATGGAGAGAAAGGATTAAATATGATTTATTAATATATTATGAGAATATTATATTAAAGGAGAAATCATATTGTTTAATTAATATTAGTCAAGAATTAATAAGAATTAAGTTTGTGGCTAAAAGACATTAATTAAACTTAAGGGACTAGAATTGTCAATTGTGTGATAGTTGAATATTGGGCTAATGGACTCCATATTAGAGGAGTGGACGAATTCTATGGGGGAAACCCATTAGAAATCGTCCAATGCCTTTAAGAAAGGAGTCCATGGGTTGCTTAGGGCCTAAGCATCCAAATTAGGGTTTCCTTATTAGATAACCCTAATAGCCTCAGTATTTAAAGGACCCTTAAGCCCCAAAAACGTGGTGAACTTGTTCTCTAGGGTTTCCACACGTTTTGGGCAGCCTCCTCTCTCCTTATTCTTCATCCTCTTGCTCTTGGTGTTTGTGAACCATTAGAGGAGTGACATTTGTGACTCTAAGCTTTCTAAAGTCATTACAAGGAGGATTTGAGATTGTTATTGCTACATAACAATCAAGGTAAGATCTAAAACCCTTTCACATGTTAATATGATTATTTATATGCTAGAACTAGGTTTTAAAGTCTTGGATGATTTGCAGGTACAATAGAGAAACCTAGATCCAAGCATTAGGGTTGCATGACCACATAGGATGTTCTTATGGCAAAACCCATCAATTGTGATGATCTTATGAGACAAATACGGGTTGGTTTTTAATGTAGTATGGGCTCATACTACTGGAAGCACAAGACCCGTATGCATAGCACAAAAGTCACAACCCCTAGGGATTAGTTGGGAGTTGGTTCCCCTGCTATAATATAGATTATATCTGATGTGTTCCTGGTTTATTTTGAGAATGGTGATGACTATATGATTTGAGGCAGGAACCGGGTCAGGATCGGGAGCTGGTGGCTAGGATAGGACGATAGTGACTGAGGACCAGATCAAGGAGATTATCCATGTGTAGTTTGTTACCATTGTCCATGGGCAGATACCGGGGATGTTTAGGTCTATAAAGATCGCTATGATGGAGTACTTTGATGACAAATACGCTACCCTTGCTGAGACTGTTGCTGCTGCATCCACTATAGTTGTCACCGCTGCAGGGGTTGGCACTAGGAGGGATTTTCAGTATTGGGAATTTGATAATATGAAGCCCCCAGAGTTTGATGGAGTTCAATATCTGATCATAGCCATGAGGTGGTTTTGTTGATGGACCTTGTCGATCTTCCTCGGGATGCCACGAATATGGCAAGCAGGGCCATGTTGCAAGGATTTGCCAACAGCGTGATCCAACACTCGGTATACGGGTTTGTTATCAATGTGATCAGGTGGGCCACATAAAATCCTAATGTCCCTTAGTTGCTGCTAGGCCAACACAAGCTCCAGCGCCGACTACTCTGAGGATCATAGATGGGAGTCAGCCCAGGGCGGAGCCCCCGAGAGCTCGAGGCCTCGCTTTCCAGCTTACGATAGAGAGGCGAAGGTGGCATCAAACGTTGTGACTGGTGTGTTTCTATTTATTATTTTGTTAATTATGTTTATTGTATGCTCATTTTTATACTCCTAATAGGTACGTTCTTAGTGAAATCTTTTCTTGCGCTTGTGTTATTTGACTCGGGCGCGAGTCAGTCTTTTGTGTCTCAATCATTCAATAGGGAGTTAGATATGCCTATTGGGGAGTTAGAGTGTTCGTTGCAGGTTTTGATCGCTAACGAACATGGGGTTTCTACCTCCAGTGTGTATCAGGGTTGCATTCTGAAGATCTTCGGGATGCCATATCCGATTGATCTGATCCCCATCCCCGTGGGGGATGTATGCGTGATACTATGAATGGACTGGCTGAGCAGGTTTGGTGCCATGATCGATTGCAAGGTCCAGAGAGTGGTAGTTCGAACTCCCAAGTGGGGGAGAACTGTTTTTCTATGGATAGGTCACCAGTATTGGTTCGGGGTTTTGTTTGGCAGCCAAGGATCGACAGTATATTCAATACGGGTGTGCAGGTTATCTAGCTTATTTGGTTGATACTCGAGTCGGGGAGTAGACTTCAGTTTAAAAAGTTCCAATTGTCAGGGAGTTTGCCAATTTTTTTCTAGAGGAGTTACTCGGTCTGCCTCTCGATAAACGGGTTAAGTTTAGGATAGATCTTGTGCCATGTGTGGCTTCGATTTCCAAGGCGTCGTACCGATTAGCACCGTCTTAGACATAGGAGTTGTCCTCTTAGCTTCATGAGAAATTAGGCAAGTCGTTCATTAGACCGAGTAGTTCTCCATGTGGAGCGTCGATACTGTTTGTCAAGAAGAAAGATGGTTCACACAGGATGTGCATTGATTACCGGGATTTGAACAAGTTAACCGTGAAGAACTGTTATCCCCTTCCGCAGATTGATGACCTCTTTGATCAGTTGCAAGGTGCATCTTGGTTCTCTAAGATAGATCTGAGGTATGGGTATCATCAGGTGAGAGTAAGAGTGGAGGATGTGGAGAAGACCGCGTTCAGAACTCGTTATGGCATTACGAGTTCGTGCTGATGCCATTCGGGCTCACCTATGTGCCTGCTGTATTTATAGATTTTGATGAATCGGGTATCGAGGCCGATGCTCGACCAATTTGTTATCATGTTCATTGATGATATCTTGGTGTATTCCAAGAGCAGAGATCAGCATGAGGAGCACATTCGAGAGCTTCTGGGGGTTTTGAGACAGGAATGACTTTATGCCAAGTTCTCGAAGTGCGAGTTATGGTTACGAGAGGACAAGTTCCAGGGCATCTCGTTAACCATGATGGATTTTGGTCGACCCGGCCAGGAACGAGGCTGTGATGCAGTTGGAGATTATGACAACTGGAAAATTTTGGAACAATCAAGGTCTAAGGTGCATCTATATATAATGTAAAAGCACACTACAACTTTGTTGCAATAAAATCTTGAAAGCAAAAAGGGCATTATTTGAATAAGTAAATATATATGCTTGAAAATCATACTTGTAAGAAGCCTTTGAAAAGTCATCAAGTTAGAGCATAAACCATGAATTAACCTTTGCATTTTTAAAGTATTTAAGACCACTAGGACCGAAAACCCTTTTAATAGGTGATACCAAGACCGAAAACACCATGAGGGAGTAGTGTAGGACCGAAATCACAAGCCTAGACCACACCTAGGCCGAAATCACCAAGACCCAAAAGCATTAAGACCAAAATCACTTGAGATTTGGTGGTGTACAAGGTAATTTCAGTTATCGCTTGGCCAAAATCACCAATTTAACTCCTTCCTAAGGTGATTTTGGTGGAATAGAGAAAAGATAAGGATATTTGACTTTGTGAGTTGATGTTTCACCCTTTCCCATATAAAATATTACCCGGAAGTATCCCATGTAATACCAACATGCAACTAGGAAACCATCAAATCATTTCCTTCCTTCTTTAACTACGGCAGAAAAACATCCATAAGTCTCCCCACTATTTTCATTACCACTCCCTTTTACTTCATATCCTCTTAAGAAAGTTAGCCAAACATCTTCCAAATTCAAATCCTTCAAGTTTATTCCTAGAGTTTTGGTAAGCTTTTCTTGTTAATCTTGTGTTTTTATACACTTTCATGATTAGATTCATCACATTTACACATATTATAATGTGTTAAAACTCTTAGGATAAGATCACCTTCAAAGAGTTCATCGACCATATTCAAGTGTTTAGGGATTGGAAATCTTCACACTGTCTCTTCAAACAACCCACAAATCAACTCAAGGTGAGTTCTGTTGGGTTTTGAGCATTCTAACACTTCCTAAGTGTACATGCAACCCTAATAAACCTTGGATCTATGTTTGTCTAAAATACATGCAAAATTTGTTTACAAGGTTTATAACTTATCTAGCATGGCATGGGGTACTTTTAAACATAAAAGAACTAGATGAATTACATACCTTTTGATGAATGTTGATTCCTTGGAGTTTGAGAGCTAAGCACCAATAATGTGAATGCCTCAAATGGAAATCACAATCACCACAAACTTGGAAAACCTTATGGAAGTGTATACTTTGCACTAGAAATTGGCCACCACTTCTCAGACACACTAGGGTGTCAATTCATTCACCATAGTCTTGTTTATATAGTGTAGATGATTAGGGTAAACCCTAATAACCCATGTCTTTTCCTCTTCCAAGGATCCATGGGCTAAAAGCTCCATGGATCATCCATGGACTTCCATATAAGCTAAGCCCATTCCCAAATGAGTCTTAGCCCACACCATATAAATATAATAGCCCATGATTTAATTAGTCTTCCTTTTAATTACTAAATCAATTCATAATTAATTTAAGATTAAAACATAATTAAATATCACGACTTTATATTAATATATTATAACTTATAATATATTAATAAAACATAAGTATACAATTCTCATAATACTATCCATAAATGGTTTGGGTGAAGTGCAACCTAAATAGACCATACCGGGTCGGGTCAAGTATATACCAAATAAGTTATGGACTTAGACACCTTATCCAACAGACTCCCACTTGGATAAGTCTAATAACTGTGTTTGCCTATATTACTTCAGGAACCAATCAACAATCGTAGCTCTTGAAAACTCTGTTGAACTATGAAGCGCCATTTTAGATAAGTGATCAGATAATCCTCTGTTCTCATGATATCAGCCGGACAAATACATGGAACAATGTCTTACTTATTATCTAGCAGTTGTTTCCCGGTTTCCAATTTGTTTGACAAAGAACTTAACTGAACACATCAATTTAGTTCTGACTAGGCCCGATACATGGGTCAACACAAAATCATCAAGGGGCCTAGATATCACTTCTATTTCTAGAAGCAACAGATAAACTTCGACTCATATGCTTGTTCTACTACTTCGTGCAATCAATGCACAACCAACTCATAGTTAACAACTCATATCTCTAGGTTTGAAGACTTATATGATATTATCGTCTCACGATCACTCGAGATAATTTTCATGAAGTGATACAAGTGAGCGTGGGTTTATTCCAATACTCATAACTTATGAGCACTCATGAACGTTGTAGCAACCATTGCTATGTATAAACACCTTTAGCCATCTACAAACCCAATTCATGAAAATCTTGATTCATACCTTCTTCCGACGTATGACCAATTGTGGAGGTTTGAATAAATTAATTATTCTGGAAGTCAAAACATGCAAAACTGAAACAATAGTAAATAATTGACAATGATAGCAACACTTTAATCATAAATAAATCACAAACTTTATTCATCATCAAACGTCAATTACATTTTACAAGTTTCAAAAAAGGCTATCTAATCTGTAAAACTAATATCGTCCCTCAGCTCGATGTGCCTCGCATGCTGCAAATGCTTAACCCTCATCAGTCCCTTCGCAAGGGGATCTGCAGGGTTCTCATCTGACAATACCCTCTTTGCCACGATGAGTCCTTCTTCTATCTTGTGTCTTATGAAGTGATATTTTCTGTCAATGTGTCGGGATCTGCCATGATCTCTCGGTTCCTTGGCTAAGGCAACCGCACTATTGCTGTCACAGAAAATCTCCATAGGCTCCTTAATAGCTGGTACAACTCCAAGGTCTCCGATGAAGTTCTTCAGCCATATCGCCTCATTCGCTGCTTCTCTCGCTGCTATATACTCTGATTCACAAGTCGAATCAGCCACCGTCTCCTGCTTGGAACTCTTCCAAGAGATTGCCCCTCCATTTAGGGTAAAGACCCAGCCCGACTGAGAGCAGAAGTTATCTCTATCAATCTAAAAACTAGCATCACTATACCCTAATACTCTCAAGTCATCACTCCCACCAAGGGTAAGGATCCAATCCTTAGTCCTCCGTAGGTACTTGAGAATGTTCTTTACCGCGGTCCAATGAGCCTTGCCAGGGTTCCCCTGATATCTGCTGACCATGCTCATAGGAAAGGTCACATCAGGGCGGGTACAAGTCATAGGATATATGATCGAGCCTACAACGGAAGCATACGGTAATCGACTCATCTCTGCTATCTCAGCCTCTGTACTCGGACTCTGAGTCTTACTCAGTTTGGCATTGCTTTGGATCGGTAAATCTCCTTTCTTGGAATTCTGCATGTTGAACCTTTTCAACACCTTATCCAAGTAGGTACTCTGACTAAGTCCAATTAGTCTTTTACTCCTTTCTCTTAATATCCTTATCCCTAGGATATAGGTAGCTTCCCCTAGGTCCTTCATAGCAAAGCACTTCCCAAGCCAGGACTTAACCTCCTGCAAGGTTGGGATGTCATTTCCTATAAGTAGTATGTCATCTACATACCATACCAAGAAGCTAACTATACTCCCACTAGCTCTGACATACACGCAAGACTCATCTTCACTTCTCGAAAAGCCAAAATCTTTGACCTTCTCATTGAAACAAAGATTCCAGCTACGAGATGCTTGTTTTAATCCATAAATGGATTTCTCAAGCTTGCACACTCTATTAGGGTATTCTGCACTGACAAAACCCTCTGGATGATTCATGTACACATCCTCAGCCAACTTTCCATTAAGAAAAGCGGTTTTGACATCCATTTGCCATATTTCATAATCATGGAATGTAGCAATGTCTAGCATAACCCTAATAGACTTAATCTTTGCTACCGGTGAGAAGGTTTCATCATAATCAATACCCTAAGTCTGAGTAAAACCCTTCGCAACCAGTCGAGCCTTATAAGTGTGCACTTTTCCTTCCATGTCGGTCTTCTTCTTGAAGTTCCATTTGCCCTGACTGTTTTATGGCCTGGTACATTGTCAACCAAGTTCCAAACATGATTGTCATACATGGACTGTATCTCACTGTCCATAGCTTCCTTCCATTTAGCAGACTCCGGGCCTGCCATGGCTTCCTTAACACTGCTAGGTTCATCCAAATTTACCAGTGTACTATCACTGATAAATGTATCACCTTCCGTAGTGATATGAAAACCATAATAAAACTCAGTTGTGTTCCTAACCCATGTGGAACGCCTTGGAGGTACAGACTCGTTAGCTGGATCAACAGGTGTTTCCTCCTCAGGTTGATTGCTAGTGTCTGAGGTTCCTTCACCAATTGATTCTTGAACTTCTTCAAGGTCAATTTGCCTCCCACTGTCTCCTTGGCTTATAAACTCTCTCTCACGAAAGATCCCTCTTCTTGCTACAAAGACCACATTCTCACTATGTCTGTAGAAGAGGTAACCGAAGGATTTATGTGGGTAGCCGATGAAAATACACCTTTCACTTCGGGGTTCGAGATTATCATGAGTCTCACGCCACACGAAAGCTTCGCAACCCCAAATCTGTTGGATATAGTGTCTAAGTCCATAACTTTATTTGGTATGTACTTGACCCGACCCGGCATGGTCCATTTGGGTTGCATGGCATTACAATACTTGGATAGACTAGATGAGAGAATAAGGCACTTATGATTATTAATATATTATAAGTTCTAATATATTAATAATAGTATTATTTAATTAGTATTGATCAAGTATTAATCTAGTATTAATTTGGTGATCAAAGTGAGACTAATTAAATATATAGGGTTGATTATGACAATCATCAATTCTTTTATGGTGGATTAATGATCAATGGTATATGGGTTTGGTTATAACCATATGGAGCTTCATGGATAGTCCATGGGAGTTACAAACCCATGGGTCATGAGAAATGAAGAGTCATGACAATTAGGGTTTACATTTGTAACTCCTAATTATGACACACTATAAAAGAAACCCTATAGCATGAAAAATCGGTACTAGGGGTATTCATAAGAGGGCATAACCAATTTTTGAGGCTAAGTGAAATTCTCTCAAGTTATTCCAAGTTTGTAGTGTTGTGTGAAGCATTTGAGGCACAACATTTGGGGTATTAGGCTCACAAAGTCTTGAAGGAATCCAAGCAACAACAAGGTATGTATTTCTACTAGTTTTTATGTTTTATGTAATCCCCATGCCATGCTAGTTAGGAAATAACCTTGAAAAAGAAATTTGCATGTACATAGAGAAAACATGGATTCAAGGTTATTAGGGTTGCATGTACACTTAGGAAGTGGTAGAATGCTCAAAACCCATCAAAATCTTGATGTGGTCCAAATTGGGAACCTTCCCAGTCCACATCTCATGAGGTGTTTTGGCAACCTTCTTTGTAGGGACTAGATTAAGGATATGGGCAACAGTCTCTAAGGCATAACCCCAAAAAGAGATTGGTAGCAAAGCTCGACTCATCATAGAGCGAACCATGTCTAACAAGGTTCGATTACGCCTCTCAGCTACACCATTTAGCTGTGGTGTCCTGGGAGGAGTCAAGTGTGAGACAATCCGACACTCCTTAAGATAGTCAAGGAACTCGGTACTAAGATACTCACCACCTCGATCGGATCGAAGCATCTTAATGTTCCTGCCCAATTGATTTTCTACTTCCTGTTTAAATTCTTTAAACCTTTCAAATGTTTCTGACTTATGTTTGATTAAGTAAACATAACCATATCTACTAAAATCATCAATAAAAGTCACATAATACCGATTAGCATCCCTTGTGGCAGTTTTGAATGGTCCACATACATCCGTATGTATTAGGTCCAACAAACCCTCACCCCGTTCACAAGTACCAGTGAAGGGTGATTTTGTCATCTTTCCAAGTAGACAAGATTCACAACTATCATCCGATTTAAGGTCAAATGATTCCAAGACTCCATCCTTTTGGGGTTGGCCTATGCGTTTCTTGTTTACATGTCCAAGACGACAATGCCACAATGATGCTTTATCTAGGCTAGTAGAAGAATCAATATACAATACATTATTTCCTAAGTTGTCTACAACCGACACAGTTTCATACACACCATCACAAGGTAATGCTTTAAAATAAAACACATTATTAAAGAAAGCATTAATACCACCACATTCATTATCAAATGAAAAAGTAAAACCTTGTTTGTACAAATCATGAAAAGAAATAATATTTCTCGCCATTTCAGACGAGTACACACATTTATTCAAATCTAATTTTAACCCATTATTTAGCAACAAAGTATAAACTCCAATCTTGGAAACAAGTGAAGCCTTCCAATTCCCCTTGATCAAGTTTATCTTCCCGTGCTCCACATCCTCACTTCTTCTTAGGCCCTGCAAATTTGAACATATGTGAATACCACATCCTGTATCAAGCACCCAAGAGTTAGTGGTGACTTATCAGACAATATTGTGTAAATACATGCATGGGTGGGTTTCACTGTAACGCCCGGGTTTCAGGGCTAAGCATATTTGTCAATGTAATAGTCTAGATCAACTATTGTAACTCTTTTTGAAGTAATAAAGATGAAATATTTGAGTATTATGTGAACTATGTGTGTTTATGTGCTTATTATTTAATTATAAATGTATAATTAATAAAGAATAAAAATAAGCATCAAAATTAAAGTGTGAGATAAGCCCGATATCCTTACATAAAGTTGTAGTGGTCGAAACAAGGATCTCGGGGATATAAAGAACACCGAAATCAAAGTTATAATGAAAAAGTTATGACCCGTCGAAGTTTCGCGACAGAATCGGCATGATACCGGGAAGCGTAAATAGTGAATTTACGATAGAGCGAGATTTAGCCTTAGCTCTCTAAACAAAAGTCGTAGAATATGTTAAACTAAGAACATCGATAAAAAGAATGCCCAAACACTACAAGAAAAAAGGCCTTTTACGACGCTCATTGCGCGTCGTAAAACGCTCAGACGACGCGCAAATGCGTGTCAAGGAAGGCCCTGTCATAAAGAGAGACGACGCGCTATAGACGACGCGCATTTACGACGCGCATTTATGACGCGCATTTACGACGCGCGGTTATGACACGCAATGCGTATCAAGGAAGGCCCTGTCATAAAGGAAGACGACACGCATTTGCGTGTCGTAACCTTACGACGCGCATGTTTATGACACGCAATGCGTATCAAGGAAGCCCCTGTCAAGAAAGGCCATGTCATAAATGAAGATGACACACATTTTTGCGTATCATAATTTTAAATGTTCTAAAAAAAATATTTACAGTATCTAAATTTGATGTCATACAATTCATAATATAAATAAAATATCATATACAAAAAATACAATCCATTGCATAAAATTTAATGTCATACAATTCTATTTTTTGCAATATCTAAATTTGCATCTAATCTACTCTCTACATCAAATTCCAACTAAATAAAGTTGCATCTTGCCTTTCATAATTCTTTAAGACTAATGCTCCAAACAGCTGTTATATGGATAAGAAGTTGTACATTGGCCCATCTCACTCAAGAAAGACTTAGCCAAATTCAACTCCAAGTCTTTACTGCATCTTGCTGATAATGCTGCAAGATTTGAATCAAGTGGCTTCATATTCTTTTCTTCCACCAACTTTACCTGATGCACAAAATACACAGAAACAAAAAAACATTGTATAGGACAATCCAAAAACACATTATAAGCATAACAGTCAGTCCATGGACTTACTGTGGATCAATAATTGCAAACACCAAAGTTTGTTTGTGTGAACTTCACTTTTCTCATATAAAAACCTCTAATTCAGTTGATTGCATAGCCTTTGTGGACAACTGTTGGGGTTTCTCTTTGGGTTCTACTGAGGACTATGTCTGCAAAGTCTTTTCCAGTGGGTACCCTTGTGATTTTCTTGAAATTGTATTGCACCATGTTTGAATATTTAAGCAAAAACTGCATCAACACAAGTCATTATATCAGAAATCTACTGAATATTTGTTTCTTGGTATATACTGTTTTGAGTTTTGAGTGATTTCAGTGTTTACAAGACCAATGCCCTATGGGTTTTGAGTTAAATTTAATAAGATAATTGTGTTTATTTAGTTAAATGTAGTTGAAGAGACAAGAATAACATAGCTCTCGCTCTGTAGTCTATATAAGAACCGTTTATTTTGACATCCCACCATCAAAAAAGAAAATAACCCAATGACACCATACAAGAATTATAAGAAGCTTAACCTAAAACTTGGATTGCAAGTGTCGATTCATTACCATGGATGCAGATACATTAATAATAACCTCCTAAAGGGATCAACTAATTAAGGTTAGAATAAGCCTAAAAATCAAGGAAAAGATACCTTTAGTCCCTGGTCGTTAAGGTCTTTCAAAGTATAATGAGTTGTTCCACTGAACTCACTGAGTCAACACAGTCCAAATCTGGAAATGTTTCTCGCCATGGAAACACGTGGATATAAACAAAATGTATACAATTTAACCGCATTATTATAGAGAACAGTGTCCCCACTCTTGTACTAAAGAAGTTGCTTTCGGCTCATTAGTTGCCCATCACTTACACCATCCCTGCAAATAAAAAACGAAGTGAAGATTTAGTTTTTTTTCTTTAATTGTACCACTTGAAATTATATTTATATATATACCTATAGAATATGATCCACAGTGGTTTTTTCCCTGTTGCCTTCTCAAAAGATAGTAAAAGATCCCTGCATTTTCAAATATTCGAGTTACTACATTACCCAACTTATTAACATCCATAACATATACTATCTTTTGACCAGTCAACGAGACAAAATGCACCTTTGTTGATTTGCAAAAAATTGGATCAAACTTCTACAACGTTTTGCCTTGTCCAGACTCTAATTTCTGCGTGCAGCTGTTTTGACTTGTCCAGACTCTAATTTCTCTTCTACCTGCATATATTTTGTAATAGAATCAGATTTTTGGATTGTTTTTTGGGTATTTAATAATGAGGTAAAGCCTAAATTCATATAAAAACTATAACCCTTAATGGGGAAAAAGAAAACATACTTGCTCCATCTCCTTTTTTTAAGATGCTTTTGAATCTGATCTCCAAGCAATATAGAGCAAACACAGCCCAAAGAAGGCATAAAGAACTGCATTGTAGAAAAAAACAATTTAGATGTCTCACAATCCTCATATTTTAAATTGAATTTTAATATATATATATATATATATATATATATATATATATATATATATATATATATATATATATACTCAATACATACCTGTAGCAACACTGTTTGTGTGTTTCCTTGATATTAGATTTGGAACAATCCTACCAAGCCCTGTAGAAAGTATCTACATACCAAATAAAACCAAACTAAACTTAGAAGCAAACTAAAATATATGTTTTTCATTTATGTTCACTAAAATATGAAAAGGGTAAAAAAGAAAAGTAGCAAACTTACAGTCATTACAAACAGAGCACTGAGTGCACCTGATAGAACAATTGACTTTGGATGATGCATTGCCATAAGAGCTGCTATAATAAAACTTTCATCTCCAATCTAGATGGAAGCAATAAATGGAATATTGGGTAATGTAATTTTGAGAAATAAGCATTTGTGGAAACTTATGTGTGCCTATAAAAAAAGATAGGGAAAGAACATACCTCGCTGACAAGAATCATTGACAAACTGGCAAAAAATGCATCCAAAACACCAAGACCAGGATCCAAATTTAGTACAGCTTTTGGATCAATCTTGTCACCTATGACATTGTTTTTAATTCTTTCCACAACAACCTGTTTCAAGTAAATACACGCATTAAGATGTATGATGAATAATAAGTAGAATCTTATTCAAACCTCAACATAGACTAGCATATAGTATTTAAATATCTAAAACTTTCTATAGCATAAAGAAACAAAAATTTGAAATCCAACTATAAAGTATAAACACAGGAAAGAGGAAACTTATAAATTAGTATTGAAAGTTCAAATGTGTCTAAATGCTCATCCTCAACAGAAGGGTTTCCAATGTATAAGGGTTTTAATAGTTTCAAGTTTGTTCACAAATCACAATATTATAGCTATATCACTAAACCTTCTTCTTTTGCTCCTCTGGTGAATCAAGAATAACCCCACTTTTCTGCAATACCTGTTGGATAACCTAGAGAAATTGGGACAATTTTAGCCCAGGGGTATTTTAGGAATTTTTTAGTGAACTTGCATTTTTATGTGGTATTTGAATTAGACTACGTTTCATTTGTGTTTAGTATAAAATAGGACTTGCATTACATTGTAATTTCATTCAAAATCATGTTTTTAATAAGTAGTTTTTACCTTTGGCAAGAAGTAAACATTATTCCTCTGTTTTTTGGTTCATTCCCATGTTCATCTTTTTTTCTTCTACACTTCCTATTTCTCTTTTTTCTTTTGCCTTGGTGAACAAGATGCAAACTAAAATCTGCCCCTACGTAATAGCAATTCTCTGATGACACTTGGTATTTAGGTCGCCACTTCCCCTGTTCATCTATTATTATTTTCCATTTAGCAAGAATCAAAGTCAAACAGTTCATGTTGCTGAAATCCATCTCCATTCCAACAATGGGATATTGCTTTTGTATTTGTATTCTAAGGAGAATTAGGTGCCCTACCCTCACCCTCAACCTAAAACAAATGCATATCTCAACAATTAGGCATATAATTTTATAAACTAGGGGATGATTTTCATGAAAAAAAACACAAGATTTAAGAAGGTGAAGTGATTCATGTTTAGAAATTAACATGAACATATATAAAATAAAAAACGAAAATAGAATAAATTGTAAAGGGATCGTAGAATTACCAGAAAAAGGAACATATAGAGCACTGCTTTATAGAAATTGGTCCCCCCTTCAACTCTTCGACAATCTTCATCTGGTGGAGGAGAGATATCTTCTGGCTCCAATGATTGCGTTTTTATCACCCACATCTTCTGGCTCCATCCCTTATGTGGAATTAACCTTCTCTATTACGTGCAAAGTTTTTTTTTTGGAATGGAAGGCCTGTTGTATACTCACTGTTGCTTTCGTTTCCAACTATCAAACACCACCGAGACCACCTGCAATAAGGAAGCATGAACAAAGGAGAAAGAAAAATATTCATCTATGGAGGAGAGAGATGAGAGAAAACCCGGTGGAGGGGGAGAGACGAGAATGTGGATGCATCGATTAGGGAGAGAACAAACTCAGAGTGTGAAGTGAAGTCGGATTTAGGAGAAGTTGTACCAGTTTTAGGGAGAAATCGAACCAGTTGGTGTTTGTTGTTGATCTTCTTTGCTGATTACTGGCTCGTGAATAGAGAGAAAGGTTAGGGTTTCTTGATTGAGAAAAAAAAGGAAGGCGGGATTTTTAATTTTTTCAGAATTTCATTTCCCCCTACTGTTAAAGGATGGAACGCGCGTTCCATTAAAAATTATAAAGCGACATCCTTAGACGACGCACATTTTATTATAGGTGCCCTCCGTGTTTTTTTTAGACACTAATTTAAGGGCGCGCAATAATGCGTGTCTTCTATCCTTAAATTTTTTGAAGAGATGACATTTTTCTAATGTCACTCTCCTTTGCGTAACATAGATCAATGAGCGTCGTATTTTGCGCGTCGTAAAAGGCCTTTTTTCTTGTAGTGAAATCTGACTTCGTATGAAGAAGTTATGATTTTTCGAAGTTTCAGATTAGCAATGTGCGGCCCAAAATTCAAATATTAGAACGAGCGGTTTTTAGCCTACACAACCTAAATGAGAATTGAAGATCTCGTTAAGAGTAGCGTAACGAGAAAAAGATGGGTGAAAACGGACGTCGGATGAAGAAGTTATGAGAATTTAACTGACCAATCATGTCCCGGCCTGTTAATAATATAACTTTTAAGAGTCAAAAAAAGCCGACGGAGTCTAAACGAAAGTTGTAGAGTACGTTCCCACCTTCGTGTGGATATAAAGAACGCCAAAATCGGAGCTCGTATGCGATAGTTGCGAATTTTTAAAGATTTCATTCGAATTTGCGAAGCCTGTTGCTCAATCGATGACGTGGCAAGATCACAATAGTCGCTTGCGGCTCACGGTGCTCGCTTCGGATGGTGACACGTCGCTTCGCTATGCCCCGCGTCCGAGGCCTAGTACGCCCCACGTACGTTCGCTTCTTATCCACTCTGAGAGTAGGCGCGTGCGAGCCAGCTGGATCCAACCTGGAAGCCTTATCCGAGGACTACGCCCCGCGTAACCTCCTTACGCCCAGCGTACTAGCGAGGCCTCGCACCTATAAAAGGGGTGCGAAGGCAGCCGACTTTCTTGCACATTTTCCACTTTCTCTCTAGATTACTTTCTCTCTCTAAAGCTCCAAACCACCCTTAAGCCCTAGATAAACCCCTTAGCTCCCGAGGGAAGCCTCGAGGCTCCCGGGGTCCCAAGAAAAAGAGTCTTTCGGTTTTGAAACGCTGCTCCAAATAAAGTTCTGATTTTCGTTAAAATCCTCTGTAAGTGAGCTACGCTTACGCAATTTTTAATATAACTTTCAAATAATTATAGGAATGTTATTAGGTCCTTAAAATAATTATTTGGGCTATTATTATGAGTTATATTGAGTGTTATTAACGCTTATATAATAATAATAGTCAGACTAATTAATTTGTCGCGGTTATCGTTAGACTAAACCTTAGTGGTATTGGTACTAGGTTTTATCGAAGGAAAATTGTTTTGAGAGTATCGAAGCGCTGTCCGAGTGTTGGGTCACCACCTTTCAAGTGAGTGCATAGTTACTTTCAGCTTACACATAGATATGAAGTATTTTATATAAATTACCTGCTATGTGTGCATATTATCTGAATACTTGCTATCTATGCTGGATGAACGTTTTATACATGTTTTCAATGATTTAAACTGTATATGTATTTTATATCTACAAAATGTGTTGGGTAAAACATGGGTAGATGTAATAGTTTATGTGTGACAAAATAAAATAATGAGAGGCCTCGTTATAGATGTTATTGATGATCCAGTCATCTAGCGAAGTATAGATGATGACCACGGACTATTCTAGACAGTCCAGTGGAACACTAGCAGGCTCGCAACCTGTAGGTGTTTATTTGAACTGTGTGCTCACCAGATGTACTCCATCCCCCACATGGTTGCCTTAAGGACATTTATTGCTGAGGAATCCCCTTAGCAGTAGTGTCCATCTCGATGATAGTCCTTAGACTAGGTCCCTTGTGTTAGATGTTTTAGGGACGTAAAGTGAGGATAAAGGGAACGGGAATCGGGTTTGTTTGGTTTGATTAAGCTAATAAACTTATTTATTGTGGGTTGAAAGCCCAATGTGCTCACCAGGCTCCCAAACTTGACCCACTTACTTTCTTGTATTACAGGTAGTGGCGCATGAGCATAGATGTGATGTCTTGGGATGAGAGATTTATGGATTTTAGGCCTGTAAATACGAAATAATGTAGTAAGGCCTATATTGTATTGTTTATGCTTATGATCTGTATCAAACATGACATCCCGAGTCTTTTTAATGAAATACATTTCTACGTAAATGCTTTTGATAAATCTTTATCATATATTGTTTTGGGACAAATTCCGCAACACTTTTATTTAAATTGTTACTTTGAGTTTTAAACAAAGCATAAACAAAATCGGTATTTTCTGTCCATGAAAATGGGGATGTCACATTCACTTTCCCATCCTTTACATCCTGCAAGTACTTAGGGCAGTTTCGCTTCCAGTGCCCCTTGTCCTGGCAATAGTAGCAATCAGCATCCTTGGGAATGGCAGAAGGAGTGACATAACTGCTCTTGGTCCTTGATGAGGAGCCTTCAAGAGACTTTCCCTTGGTACCCTTCGAAGGGGACTTCCTCTTTTTCCCTTTGCCTTGCTCGATAGCCAAAACAGGGGTAGATGTTGGAGTAGGAGTAGTAGAGGTAACAACCGACTTGCCCTTAAGACCGGTTTCAGTGGTCTTTAAGAGTCCTTGAAGTTTTCTAAGAGTAACTTCCTCCTTGTTCATATGATATGTCATTCGAAATTGGTCATAACAAGAAGGTAAGGAGTTCAAAATGATTTCAATTGCCAACTCCTCAGGGAAGTTCACGTTTAGCTTGAGCAAACGGTCCACATACCTTTGCATCTTTTGCATGTGGCCCGTGATGGATTCACCATCCTTCATGCGGGTTGTTATCATGGAGGAGATTATTTCATACCGCTCCCGACGAGCACTCTGATGGTACCTTTCCATCAGGTCTTGTTGCATCTCAAAAGGGTAAAATTCATCATAGGACTTTTGGAGCTCGGCTGTCATCGTGGCCATCATGATGCATGCTACCTTAGTAGCATCTCTCTCATGCGTCCTGAATTCAGCGACCTCCTCAAGAGTAACAGTGGACTCATCAAGCTCATTTAACTCCTTATCGAGGACGTATTCCTTGTCCTCATAATGAGTAACCATCCTGATGTTCCTAATCCAGTCCATGAAGTTGGAACCATCAAAGATGACTCTCCCACAAAGATTCATGAGAGAAAGATCTAGTTGGGTTAGAGCCCGAAGCATTGTTGTTGGAAGACATCTGAAAGAAGAAAGCAAGTTTAGATTAGATATATAGACTCCTTAATAAGACACCCAAATGTAATATTAAGGCTAGGATCCAATCACAATATATTATACTTAGAAGAGGGATGCCGTAATCTAAGTAATAACATATTTGAAAGGTAGGTGAATGACGATTCACCAATTTCCACCATGAAAAACGAAATGAATTATTAGGTTTTAATTGGATTTGAAATTCCTAGATCCTTTTGAGATTCATTGAACTTTTCAATGGCATGTTTCAATCTCGATTGTGCCCTTCAAGTTTTGTGACTGGGATGCCGACGATCACAAAACAAGGTGTGAATAACCATGCTAATTCACTTGCTACCCTTAATATTATCACCTAATCAATGTGTCGGTTAACCACACACGCTCCATCGATATATGACAAACATTAAGTCACCCTTCGTGATCCTTACTAGTCGAAGTTAGTGTGCCGGTTAACCAGACATGCCCCACCAACGACTTGGTAAGGTACAAAGTGTGAATTCCATGGACTAGCACCATGTTCACATTTTTCCTAAAGTAACTAAGATTAGGAATTAAAATATTTAGTTACTTTATAATAATCATTATACTTTTAATGAGAATTTAAAAGTCATTGTCCTACCCGTTCGGCTAACGACCCTCCACCGACGTAGGAAGCGATGGGTGAGAGTGGACACCCATTAAGTTGTCATTTTATAGGCAACAACCTTATACCCCCCTTATAGACCGGCTTCGTAAATGAGGCCTACTAACGGTAAAACGACTTATTCTTATACATATATATATATATATATATATATATATATATATATATATATATATATATATATATATATATGATAATAATAATAATAATAATAATAATAATTAACCATTAATGTTATAAATAGTATAAGTGTTGAATTTTAACTATTAAAACTCTAAGGGTTGGAATTAAAGCTTATTAAAGTGTGTGAAACTTTACAAATTCCAAAACTTTTGGGCAAATTTTGTAACTATTCAAAACTTTTCATTTCATAACTTATGAATTAAAGGTTCATAAAAATGAAGACTCTTCATTTTTATGTAACTTATGCGTTTTAAATGTGTGTTTAAAAGAAGTGACATTTGGATATGCATAACTTGAGGAAAAATTATGAACTCCATTAAAACACATAAATGATCAAGAATTAATCCTAAACAATTCAGCAAATAATTCCTATCATCTTCTAAATTCATAAGAACATGAACATGATCATCAAAGTTTCAAGGATTATATGAACACATATAAAGCATGCAATTTTGATATAAGCTATTGTAAATGGATTAGAACAACCATTAGACCAACTAAAACAAGTTTTAAAACACCGAAACAGTTTAGGGTAATGTTTCTAGTCCATTTCCAGCAACAAAAGTCGAAAATCTGCATTCTGAGGCTTCTACTCGTCGAGTGCACTAACCTACTCGACGAGTAGGATGAATTTAGTCATGGACTCGGCGAGTTCATCATGCAGACAACAACAAAATCGACTTTTTTCACTATTTTGCATCAAGTATCAAACAAACAAGCCTAGGCTCTGATACCACTGTTGGGTTTTGAGCATTCTAACACTTCCTAAGTGTACATGCAACCCTAATAAACCTTGGATCTATGTTTTTCTAAAATACTCGCAATTTTTTTTCCAAGGTTTATAACTTATCTAGCATGGCATGGGGAACTTTTAAACATAAAAGAACTAGATGAATTACATACCTTTTGATGAGTGTTGATTCCTTGGAGTTTGAGAGCCAAACATCAATAATGTGATTGCCTCAAATGGAAATCATAAATCACCACAAACTTGGAAAACCTTATGGAAGTTTATACTTTGCACTAGAAATTAGCCACCACTTCTCACACACACACTAGGGTATCAATTCATTCACCATAGGCTTGTTTATATAGTGTAGATGATTAGGGTAAACCCTAATAACCCATGTCTTTTCCTCTTCCAAGGATCCATGGGTTAAAAGCTCCGTGGATCATCCATGGACTTCCATATAAGCTAAGCCCATTCCCAAATGAGTGTTAGCCCACACCATATAAATATAATAGTCCATGATTTAATTAGTCTTCCTTTTAATCACTAAATCAATTCATAATTAATTTAAGATTAAAACATAATTAAATACCATGACTTTATATTAATATATTAGAACTTATAATATATTAATAAAACATAAGTATACAATTCTTATAATATTATCCATAAATCGTTTGGATGAAGTGCAACCCAAATGGACCATGCCGGGTCGGGTCAAGTATATACCAAATAAGTTATGGACTTAGACACCTTATCCAACAAGGTCATACCACCATATTTTCAAGTTTTGCATGTTTTAAGGGGGTGGGGGTGGGGGGGATACATAATACTTACATGTTTTCATCTTTATGTTAAATATAAGATATTATTTGCATAAGGTATGGTTATCACTAGCTGGTGTATAATTATTTGTGATATATTAGTTTTGAAATGCAAAGCTAACAAAACAAACATAATCTATGTTATAAAATCATGAGAAAATTTATGATTTGCAAAACTACATGGTTTTTGGAAGCTTTTTACCAAAATATAGCTTTTCTAACAAAAAGGAGTACATTCTAGTTATTTCACTATTTTGTGGGTTACAACCTAAAAATATGAGGTTTTAAACCATTTGTTGTGAAACTAGTCAAGATAACAACTATGTATTTATATAAAAATTATATAAATAGTCTTAACAAACAATTGTTTTAAACTGTAATTGGTATATCTGGGAGTCACAAAACTACACTGTCATTTTAGAAGAAACATATAATTATTCAAATGTATAACTAATTTATTTACAAGAAAATGAATTTTCAGTACAATAGACATAAACTAGTTAACACTGGTTGTGAGACGTTTGGCTTCATTGTACCTACCAGAGTACACAATTAAGACCTGCATTGTAACTAGAGTCTCATGTCGGGAGAGCGTGACACTTGTGTATAGATCTATACGAGATTGACAACCCTGCACCTAAGTTGTTAGCAACAGTTAGACTGACAGGTCTAGGGTGACAAATTTTGTAAATAGTTCTGACGTCTGAAGCACATCGTTCAGGAAACTAGTCGCATTAGTATGGTTATAATAACCCACATAGAGTATTAACAAACATTTTGTTTACTGGCTAGCGTACACTCAAATAGTTTCACAAAATGATAAATCTTACTAAAACTATTTTCTAGTACCAGATTATTTACATATTAGTCTTGGCTTAAGACTTACAACAAGGTTAACATACATTCAAGAAATTTTATATATAGATAAAAGCACTACTTTCCAGTACAGTATTACCTACATTTTTAGTCTTGGGTCGAGACTTACAACGAGGTTAACATACATTCAAGTAGTTTTATATAAAGATACAACTTACTAATACTACTTTCCAGTACAATATTACCTACATTTTTAGTCTTGGGTTGAGTCTTACAATGAGGTTAACTTACATTCAAGTAGTTTTATATAAAGATAAAACTTACTAATATTACTTTCAAGTACAGCATCACTTACATTTTTAGTCTTGGGATTTTAAGACTTACAACGAGGTTTAGATACATTCAGGTAGTTTTATATAAAGATAAAACTTCATAACACGACTCTTCAATACAACGTTACTTACATTTTTAGTCTTTGGATTAAGACTCACACTTCATTTTAAAGAAAATATTGGATTTTCTGGAAACATACTCTATCATTTTACATGAAGCAGTTACAAAATCATTCTCATACAAAACGCTTATGAACTCACCAACTTAATTGTTAACACTTTTCAAAATCACTTGTATTCTTATGAAATTAGTAAACAGGTAACCACAAGAGTTTTTGGAGGATGCGACGTTGTCACATCTCGTTATTTATTTTTGTCATACATGTTTGATGTCATGTAAACGATGTTTTTTAGTACAATGTAACATATTAAATATTGAATACAATGGTTGTGATGCTTTGATTGCTAGTATTCAGTTGTTATGATAGTGTATATGAACTCATCCGCCCCAAAACGTTTCTACGTTGTGGTTTGCGGTGTGATAGAGATTATGAAATCTCCCTTAGAGATCAAGAGTTTCTTGGGTCTGGCAGGATACTACCAGAGATTTATTCAGAATTTCTCCAAAATTATGATACCCCTCACTCATTTGAAGAGGAAGGATGTGGATTTTCGATGAGTGTATTTCTTGTAGTGTATACACATAATACACACAATATTATGTTTTATTGTCTAATTATATATTGTCACTCACATACACACACACACACACACACATATATATATATATATATATATATATATATATATATATATATATATATATATATATATATAAAAGGTAATGTGCATAATGTTATATACACATAATACACGTAATATTATGTTATATTGTTTAATTATATACTTTCACATTAACACACACACACACATATATATATATATATATATATATATATATATATATATATATATATATATAGAGAGAGAGAGAGAGAGAGAGAGGGTAATAACAAATAACAACATTTAGAATTATCATTTCCTAGCACATTCACATTTTCTAATATCGATCTTTTTGTTTTCTTCATCACTCTTTCCTTTGTATGGCGAAGTGGACCATGGTTTTCCAATTCAACTTGTTACTTGTAATTTTTCTTGTGATACGATTCTCTGAAGCTAGTGGGCATAACATGTTCGGTATGTTTAGGTCTACTAATTATAAGCAAGAACGCAATAGCACGATATGGGCCATTCTGGTCGCTGGTTCAAAAGGGTACGATAACTATCGGCATCAGGTGACTATTTCATTTAGTTTTTTGTTTATTTGTTAATTATGATCATTTTTAATGGACTCATTTATGATTGTGTGTTAAAAGATTTAAGAAAAAAAAATATAAGATAACATATTATATGTGTAATCAATTTAGGCCGATGTTTGTCATGCGTATCAAATACTTTCCCGGGGTGGGTTGAAAGATGAAAACATAATTGTCTTCATGTATGATGACATTGCTAATAATCCAAGCAACCCAAGGCCTGGTGTGATAATCAACAACCCCAAAGGCTCTGATGTCTATGCAGGTGTGCCAAAGGTACTATTTGTTAACTATAAATTCTTGTCTCAAATTTTACTAGTGAGTGTTTGGATGTGCAATATTAAAAAAAAAAGGAAATTACATATTTACAACTCCTTTTTACACTATTTAAAGTACTTTTCATCTATTATCAGAAAAATAGATAGTTTCGTAACTCGTTTTTTAAAGACGATAATTCAAGGTAAATGAAGAACTAAGAAACCAAAAAAAAAATGAAATTGCCCTTCTTACGTATTCCCCTCATTCACACCCTAATCGAGATTGTATCACGGTAAAAATGATGATGGTAAGAAAAATAGATATTGGTTTGTTGGGATTAAAAAAACTATTTAACAAAAAGCACACATTAAAGATTTCAATTGAATCTAGCTCACTAAAGCAGATTTTAATGACTCTTATGCTTAAAGATTATCGTACCATTAAATTTCTAACCAAAAAAGGGATATATACACTAATATCCCAATATTTTCAACGATTTGATAAGAAAGTGCTAAACTTTATTTTTTTTTACAGTAAAGTCCTAATTTACGATTTGACAAAAAAGTCATAAACATTATTTTTTTTTAACAAAAAGTCTAAATTACCGGTTAGCCAGAAAAAAATGCTAAAAGTGTCAAAAACTGCCGGTAGTTAAGACTTTATTGTCAAACAAATAAAGTTTATGATTTTCATATCAAATCGATGAAATTAAGACTTTAATTACTATATATATCCCATTTATTAAATAATAAATTGTCATTTCCTAGTCTTAATTTTGTCATAATAAAAAAAGGTAAATGATGAGATTATAGAGAGATTTATTAATAAATAAAATCGGATTTTCTTAATTCATAATTCTATCATAATTAAAAAAGATAAATGATGAGATTATAGATGCATATTTTTCATATTTAATAATTCTTACCACAAATTATTTTTATGTGAAGCTGTACAGATGATAGGTTTATTTTGTTTATTTATTTAAATTTAAAAGATAAAAAAAAAATCAATCTTAATAATTTATTATTTTTCTTATTTTCTTATAAATCCAAAATTTCTAAATTATTTTGTCATTATAAATACTAATTAACCTATTACTAATTACTATTTGGCAATCATTCAATCAACCATTATTTGATTATCAATATTTCAAACAGTTGATACACAATCTGGTCTTTTACAATTTTTTCATCCAAACACCTTATAACCTCAATTGTGAATAGTGTTTAACACGACGTATGAACCACTTGAATCTAATCACATAACAATTTTTAATATTCAAACATAAATTTGTGTTAGGATTACACTGGTAAAAGTGTAACCGCAGCCAATTTGTACGCTGTGCTTCTTGGAAATAAAACAGCTGTTAAAGGTGGAAGCGGGAAAGTTGTAGCAAGCAATCGTAACGACAAAATCTTCATATATTACTCTGATCATGGAGGCCCTGGAATTCTTGGTATCACTTTTCAACCTTTTGTTACATTTGAAGAAGATCAAATTAAGTTGCATCTAATTTATATTAATTTATTAACATATTTCTCCTTCTAATTACCATAGGGATGCCAAACACGCCTTTTGTTTATGCGAATGATTTGATCAAAGTTCTGAAAACAATGCATGCGAGAAGTACATATGATGAAATGGTAAATCGTAATTTCGCAATTGGTTATAGCCTATGGTTGATCATGACAAATTAAATAATAATTTGAGTGTAAACGTAGGTTATATACGTAGAAGCATGTGAAGGTGGAAGTATTTTCGAAGGTTTGTTGCCCGAAGATCTAAACATTTATGTGACAACCGCATCAAATTCAATTGAGAATAGTTGGGCCACATATTGTCATGATACAAAGCCTCCCTCACCTCCGGAGTTCGATACTTGCTTAGGTGATTTATACAGCATTTCATGGATGGAAGACAGGTATTTTCTTTTTCTCCAATATGAAATTAATATAGTTTCATTTGATTAGAAACCCATAACAACATAGCAAAATGACTTTAATTTCATATAGTGATTGATGAACGTTGTTGATTTGATTACTTATTAACCTTGTTTGGCGTTTTGGTTCTTAGCGAGTCAGAGGATTTGAGGCATGAAACATTGAAACAACAATATTTGAAGGTATTGGTATTAAGATTTCTTCCGTTTTCTTGATTTAATCTTCAATTAATGGCTTTTTAAGATACAAAGAGGATACAATTCCCTTGAACAAAGTCACACAAAATGTTTGTAGGTGAAGAAGAGAACATACAACAACAATTCGTACGAGGGATCACATGTGATGGAATATGGAACTCTACGCATAAATAATGAGACTGTTTCAGTTTATCAAGGTTCAATTCCAAGGAATTTGTCTGTGAATCCAGGTTCATATTTCAGTTCCATGGGCGTTGTTGACCAGAGAAATGCTGATCTTTATTCCATGTGGCAAAAGGTATGCATGGAATTTTGTACCTAGAAAGAAGTAGAATTCAAATAGATATAAAAATTTCAAAATAACTATGCAAAAATGAAGTGATGCGAAATTCATATTGTGCAGTATAAGAAATCCACAGAAGAATCACAAAAGAAGGAACTACTAAAGAAAATCAATGAAATAAAGGTGTATAGAGTACATTTGGATAGAAGTGTCGACATGATCAGCAGCTATTTGTTAGGCTCCCGACACAGATCAGTGAGGGGGGGAGGGTTGCCCCTTGTGGATGATTGGGAATGTCTTAAATCCATGGTGGAAAGTTAAATTTGAACTTTTTATTTCTTTTAACATGATTTTCCTAAGTTTTTTTTTGGTCATCTATTAACGTTTTGAACTTTTGACTGATTAAGGTTCGAACATTTGAGACACACTGTGGATCATTGACTCAGTATGGCATGAAACATACACGAACATTCGCTAACATATGCAACAGTGGTGTTTCAAAGAAAGTCGTGGATGAAGTTGTAAAAGAGACGTGTAGCTCGCATATAATGGGGAAATGGGATCCAAAAATTGTTGGTTACAGCGCGTGATTTATATGTAATGGAACGTGGTAAAAGGAATGAAAGCTTAATTTATGTTTCTATTCAGGATACATAGTTTTACTCCAGAAAAAAAAAATTGAATCATAAAAAAAAAGTCTTTTACAGAAACAATCTCAAAGCAAAACAAAATACATAAACTTCAAACACACCTATACGTAACAATTATTACAAAGACAAACATAACCAAATGATTGTAGAAACGTCGAACGTATATAATGAGTAACTTGCATACTATAATGAAAGCTCATAGGAGAGAGAGAGAGAGAGAGAGAGAGAGGGTTATGACGAATGACGAAGAAACAAAGCTTAAATATAATTTCTTGCCAAAGTTACCTCTTGCCCTTCTAAGTATCATCTAGCCTTCATCGCTACCCTCCATATTGCGGCCCTATTAACCTTCTATCCATGATCATCCCATACCAATCAACTCGATATCTTTAACACACTATCAAAAAGAAATCCATGAACCCAATCCACCTAAACACATAAAAATGGTACCCACACCAACCAAGCCAAGTCACTATTTGGATATCTTGATGAACATAGAACACAGGAAGAGGGAAAAGTACTAATTCTTCGATTATGAAAACTTAAGCTAAAGTATAGAAGAAACATAGTTTATATACAAAAGGTAAGAAGGGTAAAAGTGTAAAACTAACTCTTAACTATAATGAACTAAACAAACTGTTGCGACATGTGCTCAAGTCCTCATGTCCTCTGTGTCGGTTCCGGATCGGAAGTCTGGAGGTGATGCCGTGAGCGAGTTTCTGGCGAGATACCTAAGCAATCATCATAGCAAAGTTGTAAGCATTGCTCCAGGGACCGTGCCCCGGGAACAAGCTCCGACGATCAAGTTAGATTGGTTTTAGATATGAAATGGTTCTTCTTGGCTGGAGTGAACCACCATGGTGTTGGGTATGTGTGTTTAGCCATGGAGGCTCTAGGGTTTCAGCCACCTGGAAAGGTGCCCCTCCAAGAAGGAGGTTATATTATATTTATAAAGGACAATTAAGTCAACTGAGAGTTACATTTGGCCTTGGGCCAGCCCAACCAGGCCCAGCTAGCAGGGAGTTGGGTAATGTCTCCTGGGGTCGCCAGGTGAGCGCTAAGCGATCACCAGGCGCGGGTACTAGACAAGGCTTGCAGGCAAGCACCAGGAGAGCACCATACAAGGCTGGCGTGCCAAGTCTTGACGTCTGGGCCATGCTAATGGACCATACGCTAAGAAGTCCCCCCTAGTTTGATGTCATTGGTGTGGCCAATGACATTAGACTGGATACAGACAAGGGGAGAATGCATTAAAGAGATAAATAAAATGACCGAACCTCGACCACAAGAGATGCGGTGTTATGTGATAAGGTAGACATAGATTTATGCAACACTGGCTGGCTTCATACTCCTTTCTTCTTAAGAGTATGATCTGGTCGATGTGATAGAATGTAACTGTTGTTGGTAATATGATGTAGGATAGGGTTGCTAATGATGCTATGCAGAGCAAGGCTACTACTAATGTTATGTAGAGCTAGGCTACTATATGAAAATGGTGTTGATAAGATGTTGGGCCAAGGTAGCTAAGGAGCGTGACCTCGCCATACAAGCTCTAAGATTGTTATTTGACGTGACTGTTGTGCCAAACTTCGAGGTTCGTAGAGCAAATGCAACGTAATCGATCTGTGAATCCTACCTCCAAGTCGCAACCGAAAGTTGTCTATAGATAGACCGTTGAGGAAAATGCGCATGCCTCCATGAGGGGGGATGAGACCCGCAGCCAGCACCGGGTATCAGATTATATTTCTATTCCCAAGGGAAACTTGGGGTGACTGGTCAGCAGTGCACATGTAACAACCCAAAAACATTGATAAAATTTTTCATTCAAAGACTATAAATTTCAATCATTAATTGTTCCAAAAACCACCATCAATACAATATTCAAAACATCAGAGTACAATTACTCAAAATGTGGAAATCATGAGGGGAGGATGTTGTGCCATCACGTTGTGCCATTCCTTTTCGAACCGGAAATACTTAAAACATAAACATAAACTATATGCACAAAACTTAGTAAGTTCATCAAAGTACCACATACCAAAACATATAATTGGGCTTAACCTTGGGGTATAATCCAATCCGATATACACATATGGGCCCTGCCCTATGGCCTCGTCTGGGGTGTATTTCAACCCAATCAACAAACATAGACCCTGCCCTGGGGCCTTGTCGTGGGGTATCACAAACATACAATAATAGGCCCCTCCCTCAGGTTTATTTCAACCCATCATACAAACTCATATAAGCCACATAATAGCTATCACCCTAGATAACACAATAATGGGCCGGTTTTGATGTCTTCGACCCATGGATACAGTAAGAAGACTCACCTCATAGACAGATGATAAACTGAAACAACACGCTACTCTGGAATCGAATCTACCGGTCACCTTTATAAATACAGCGACCAAAACTCATAATACAGATCACAAGACCCTAAATACCCGTAGGTAAAACTTTGGTTAAAATCTAGGTCAAAATCTAGGTCAAAATCAAAAGTCAAAAGTCAACCCAACGAGTACCACGTCATGGCCTCCTTAGCCACGTCGTGGTCGCAAACCGCCAAAACTGACGATTCTGGACCAAGTCACCACGTCGTGGCGACCTCAAGCATGTTGTGGTGATTCTTCTATACAACTTAAACCATTATGTCCCTTTTCCTTAAATTACAAAAACTCCAAGGCTCAGATCTGGTCTTTCCCATGATCTTGATGGGTAAAGTTTCCAACATTATCCCTCAAACCCTTCCATAAGCCAAACTCCCAAACCCAAACACTAATGGTGACTTGTGACAACTGGAGAATTTCGAGTCAAGCAAAGTAGAAACCACATCACAACTTTGTTGTAATAAACATTTGAAAAGTCAAATAATAGAATTTAAATAACATTAAGAATGCTTTAAGTTAAATCAAGAAGTTCGAGATCACACTTTTAATTAGGAGTGTTTAACTGTGGACCAAGAAGCCATTCGGCCAAGAAGATCGCAACCGAGAACCCATACCATCGGACCGAAAACCCTATGCAAGGGGTGATTCTGGTAACCCTTGGACCGAAAACTCTTTAGTTCTCGGTGGCACACTAAGGCCAAAGATCCCATTCTCGGTTAAGCCAAAAAGGATATCGATTTAGGTGGAGAATCCAAGGTTTGACCTAGTGGCTTGACCTCCTAAATTTACATCCTTTTATCTAACACATATCCATACAATACAAGCTTTTACCCCACAAGAATCCATGCAAAGCACACAATTAACCCCAAACAACTTTACACTCCTTTACCCAACATACCTCCATGTTAAGAATGCAATTACCCATCATATTCCCATACAAAGCATACCATTAATCACCAGGTCTTCATGCAAGGCATGTAATTAACCAACAAGTAACTAGGAAGGAATCTTCTCCCTCATATATAATTCTCGGCCGAAAGTGGGTTCTTCCCACTCTTACCATCTTATTCTTGCTTCAACTTTCTTTTTATCTCTAGACAAGTTCGGAATTTCTTCAAGAATTTATCACCTTCAAGTGTTATTTTATTTTTGGTAAGTATTTTGTGACACCCTAGTATTTTCATACGATTTTATGCTAGTTTCACCATTTTTACACACATTCTTGTGTGTTGACATTCTTAGGATAATAACCATTCCTAGAAGTTCATCCACTCTATTTAAGTGCCAAGCTCGAAATCTTCATCTGAAACCCTTTAAATCATCCATCAAAATCCACCCGAGGTGAGTTCATACCCCCATATTTTTCAATCTTTTTCATGTCTTTAGTGGGGGAATACAAGTAAAAATCGTTTATCATACAAATATTTGTATGTTTTATCTTGATGTAAAATATAAGATATTGTTTGCATAAGATGTGGTTAACACTAGTTTTATCCAAATATGTGTGTTATATTAGTTTTAAAATGTAAAACTAAAAAACAAACATAACCTATGTTAGAAGATCATAAGAAAATGTGATTTGTAAAACTATATGGTTTTGGAAACTTTTACCAAAAGATAGATTTTCTAGAAAAAATAGTTACATTATAGTTACTTACTGTTTTGGTGGGTTACTACCCAAAGATATCATGTTTTGATTACATATTTTGACACTAGACAAGATTACAACTTTATATTTATATAAAAGATTATAAAAATAGTCTCAACAAACATACAAGATAAACTATAATTGGTATAGTTTGGGAGTCAAAAAACCACAGCTTCATTTTAGAAAAACAATATAATTATTCAAAGTAAAATTATTTCATTTTACAAGAAAAAGGAATCATAGTTCATGTATATTTGTTGATGCTCTTGTGAGACATTCTCTTCATCGTACCTACCTAGCGTACACTTTAAGTCCTACATTATAAACAGAGTATCTTGGAGGGAGAGTGAGATAGTTGAGTGTGTGTGTGTGTATATATATATATATATATATATATATATATATATATATATGGGATTGAAAACCCCACACCTCAGCTGTTCGCTATAGTTAGACCGACAGTTTTAGGGTGACAAAAGTCTACCGATTTTGACGCCTGAAGAACTTTGTTCAGGCATCTCAGTCATATCAAGCATGATAATAATAACTCACATAGGTATTAACAAAACGATTTGGTTTACAGAGTAACTCACATGTCATTAGTTTTATAAAAAGATATAACAATATAGTATCTTTCAGTACAACAATACTCATACATTGTTGGTCTTAGGGTTTAAGACTACAGTTCATACTTAAGAAAATATTGGATTTTCTGAAAGCATACATTATCATTTTACAAGGAAAACATACTAAGGAAATACATACATCTACATTTTATAGTTAAGAAAATATTAGATTTTCTAGAAACATACATTATCATTTTACATGGAAAATACACAAAGGAAACACATACATTCATAGTTCCTATTAAAGAAAATATCATATTTTCTAGAAGTATACAAAAATCATTTTCATGAAAACGTTACAAATCCTTCTCACACAAATATGTGTATGAACTCACCAACTTAATTGTTGACACATTTCAAAAATCACTTGTATTCTCAGGAAACCAGTAGACAGGTATTCAACCCTTCTTAAGGACCGGCGTCGTTGTTTCATGCTTTTTACTTTTCAGTTGTTTATATGAACTTTGAGCAAACAAAGCTTGTAAAAAATGTAATCATAATTCTCAATGTATGTATGTTTGTGTTTCTATGTTTCATTTATATTCAATTGTTATGATACTATACAATGACGTCATAAGCCCTCAGACGTTTCCACCATTCCAGTTCGGGGGTGTGACATGACTTAATGCATCAAGATTCTCATTAAGTACCAAATCCTTAGATCTGCACCTCTAAATATTCCATAATGGTTTCACACTCCAAAGTGACCTTAAAAATCATGGCTTTATGGACTTGCATGTCCACATCTATTTTCTTATTTTAGAGCAAAAATAGGGCTTAATGAGTAAGATCCAATGCATGACATCAAAACTTGATTGTAATCCAAATCCAAGACACTACTTGCTCATTTTGACCTGGAGATTCATAAACTTGCAAACTTTATGAGACCCCGTCACTTAAGTCCATCTAAATCATGGGAAAAGGGGACAAAAACAAGAGCTCTAGCAACATGATAAGAAAAGTTCGAGTTTGGGCACTCACCAAGGTCTATGAGATGAGCTTAGCTGAAGAAATGATGCTTTCCACGAAACCACCTCGTCAAAATCTTAATTGTCCTTCTAAAATGACCAAAATGCAGTAAGAATGAGCTCATATATTCAATGGAGGCTAAGGTTAGGGTTTCTGAGGTTTGAAGGAAGATGGAGGCTGATACCCTAGCATTAATGTTCCTTAAATATGGTCCAAGACCCAAAAATAAGGGTTTTCACTAAAAAGCACCTGCTACACCATGGTGCGTTAAGACCACGCCGTGGTGGGTCATTAAAATCCTAAGATCCAAACTGATATGCCACGTATTGGTGATGCTCCACCATGTCGTGACCTCTCCTTTTAAAATAAATACAAGAAAGATGATACATACCTGAACCGAATGTTACAAATCTCCCCCACTTGAATTAGAATTCGTCCTTAAAGTCCCCATCTACAAATAACTCAGGGTAGTGTTCTCGTATTTTTTCCTTAGGATCCCAATTCCATTAAAAACCTTTCCGATGCTACGATTGGACCTTGACCAGAGATACTACCTTAGTACGCAAGGCCTTATTCTTCCTATCCAAGATCGTGACTGTCTCTACATAATTCAAACGATCATAAACGTGAATGTTATCCAAGTGAACAAGTACAAACTTGTTGGTCGTATACTTCGGAAGCTGAGAAACCTAGGGCCTAGCTTACGCCGCTTATGAAATTGGATGACGCCTTTCTGAAACATCCCAAAAATATACTCCAAATTTTTTTTTTTAATTATTAAGAAAACTATAGTCATCAAACATCATATAAAATCATAAATAATGTATCTCAAAATATCATAACATCTGTCAAATATATTAGAGTATAAACATCCCTAGCTAAACAAATGGTGTGTGCACTGTAATCATCCCGAGCTCTTTCCCTTGCTACTGGAAGTACCTGAAACCAAAACTGAAAACTATAAGCACAAAGCTTAGTGAGTCTCCCCAAACTACCAACTACCATACATATCATAACAAAATAACGTACATCGGTCCCTGCCCGACATAGGACAAGTCCGACATCGTGCCCCGCCCGACATCAGACCGAAATCTGGTATAGATATAAACATATCAACAATGCATATAACATAAACACATAAAATAAATTGTACTTCGGCCTAGCCACTACATCGGGCCCCGCCCAACATCGAACCGAAGTCCGGCATCGGGCCCCGCCTGGCATCAGACCGAAGTCTGGCATCGGCCCTGCCCGGCATCGTACCGAAGTTCAATATACATATATCATATCAATAAACATATAACATAAACACATATCATTCCATATAAACATACCTCAGGATTGCCCCAGCATAGGACCTACATCCGACATATAGTAACATACATAAACGGGTCGACGTTGGTGCCTTGGACCCGTTCCTATAGAAGAAGACTCACCTCGCACTGCTGAAGTACTACGAATAAATCTCGGGTTGCTGACTGACAGATCCCCAAGCTGTTAAAATCAAAATAACACCCAATTGATAATTGTGTCCCAACACATAACCATAGGTCCATGCTTGGGGTAAGTGTAACACCTATTTATTTATTAAATAAATAAATAAAATAATGAACGATTAGTAGCCCTAAAAAAAATAATTATATGGCAAGGTGTTGGTTTCCAAGAACCGAAGGCTACAATGTTAGAAGGCATGGACTAAAAAAGTTAACATGGCTGAAGTTTAAGCATTGGACCTTCGTTGAAAAGAAATTGTCAAACAAGGGGTGGTTTAGTAAATTCTGGATTTGTTTTGTATATATTTTTGAAGGTAGGGCTATATGGTAACTTTTGAGACTTCATTGAAGAGATCTTGGAGGCTAAAGGACTAACTTGTGAATTTTGGGACTTTATTGAGAACAAATTTGTAGAGGAGGGGCAGAATTGTAATTATTGGAGCTGATTTGAAAAGATCCCAAGGAGGGACCGAACATGTAAAAATGGGCAAAGGATTGTTTGATGCGGGATTTAAACCTGATAGCTGCTTCTTCCCTGTTACATTACCCTAAACCCTTCATCTTTCAGCCGCTTCCATTCATCCTCCTCATTTTCAACCTCCGTCAGCAGTCCCTTTTCCCCCCACCTGGTTCGTTCTCCGACAAGCTAGCGGCCACCAAGCAATTACCCGACCTCCTGCTTTGCCGACCGATCGAGACTCCATCTCGCTATCGCCATCAGCTGACCTCGTTGTCAAAAGTGTTAGTCATCAGCCTCATAGCCGCCATTGGAGTCGGATTAAACCGCCGCTGCGTTCTAGCGGCCGACGAAGACAAGGATGATGCTCCGACGTGATTCGGTTGTCGAGATCACAACCCTAGCCGCCACCCCGCTGTTGGGGGCTGTTGAAGACGATGAGCCGCCTGCCTTCCTCATGGCCACCTTGCACCGCCACCATGATGAACGTTGATGATGCTGCTGCCCTTCGACGATGAGCATTGCTGCTGCTCCTTCTCTGCCGCCATAGAGCCGTTGTTACGCCATTGCCATTGCTACTCACCTTAGGTAGGTGGCTGGGTTCGTTTTGCTAGAAGAAAAATTGAGGGTGTGTGCTCCCAGTCGCGTGTGTGTTGTATGTGGTTTATCTTGGTCGGAAAATGGAAAAGAATGCCCACCATGGCCGCCAGCCATGGTGGCTGCCGCTGTGACAACCCGATATTTCAAGACGATATGTTGGGACACAAGTCAAATTAAGGTCAAAATTTAACTTTCCTAAAATCTTATTTGGGGTAAATAAAGTAGAAGGAATAGTATCAAGGTTTCCAAGCATATAAAGAACGCTAAAATCCGAGTTATAACGAAGGAGTTATGACCATTCTAAGTTTTTCCGACAGAAAAACGACAATACGAAGTTACGTAAAACTCGAATCGGAGATTGAGCGACTTTTGGCCGAAATGACCTAAACGAGAATTGAAGGTCTCGTCAATGGTATTTCAGCGGTAAAAAGTCTAGCAAAAACCGACGTCAGATAAAGATGTTATGAATTTTTAAAGAAATTCCTTAATCACGTCATTTTAATAAATAAATAATAAAAATTATTTCATAATTTGCCAACGGAATCTAAATGAAAGTTGTAGATCATAGTCTCACCTTCGCGTGGATATAAAGAATGTCGAAAACGGAGTTCGTATGAAGGAGATATGAATTTTTAAAGTTTAATTAAAATAATTATAAATTTAATTAAAAACCCCCGGTATTATCCGAAGGGGAGTCATCGGATAGGACCGAAGTACGCCCTGCGTACCTTCGTACGCCCCGCGTACTGAGATCAAGGGCCTCGGATCGTCCACGTCGCCTTATCCGAGGTGTCCGACCCGTCCGACCCGTCCGAAGCGTCCGACCCGTCCGACCCGCCGTCCCATCCGACCCGCCTCCCCAGCAACCCGTCTCATTCGAAGCCGAGGCAGTCAAGGCTTCGGTCATGCATGACGTACGCGTACGCACTGCGTACGAGCGTACGCCCCGCGTACCGAGGCGGTTCAGCCTTCCTATAAATAGGATGCGAGGCTTTCCGAGATATTTGCTCAATTCTTCTCTTTTCTCTTGCGTCTTGCCTCGTTTTCTGTGCCCGTTCAAACCCGAAGCTCTGGCCTTTTTGCTCAAGTCCCGTGGGTCGATCTTACTCCCGAGATTCCCGAGAATCCCGAGAAAAATCCGTTTCCCGAGACGAAACTCTGCCCGGTTTTCCATCTCGCTATCTTCAAACTTTCAGGTGAGTTCATACCCCTATAATCCACACTTTTAAATGTTTTATAAATATTTTTATATGCTTTTAAGGGAGGGGGAATACAAGTAAAACACACGATGATTATCGTATGTTATATAAAGTTTCGTTTTATACTTTTTATCAACGGAATCGCATGTGATTTATAATTATTATAAAGAAACTTTCGTATGCAAAATGTATCACGATAACATCATATCTTTTGAAATGAAAAGTGTTGTTATTTATATATAAATCAAACACATTGCTTATACTGTATGTATATGTGTCCACCTATCATACTACAAACATACGATTATTTTGGCACGAAAAACATCAATATTTTGGGATACTTCTTGTTAATAAATCAATCTTATGTGATTTATAACTAGTATACAAATGGATTTACTACAAGTTTAACAGTTTCACTAAACATATTACTTCAAATGACTTTCTTAAACGTTTTTACATGATTAAAGCTCGTTATCAAACTGTCTTACATACTGTAAGCTTCCTTTCAAAATCGGTTACAAAGGTGTTTTCAAACAATGGTTTTCCGTGTACTTAAACTGTCTTATCAAACAAAATACTTTCAATCATTTTATAAACCGACATCAAGTCACAAATTCTTTATTAGACTTTTCAACGGTTTTACAAAACTTCTTTATGCTTTTATATTATAAATTGCCTCTATATGTATAGTTATATAAGAAATGTTTAAAAGACTTAGGAAGGCTATCCACCCTATTTCCTTTTCGCGCCTTGAGATGTGGTCTGGTGGGATATTGGGCATTCGTCCGAAAGTCGTTTAAATATTAGTTATATATCATGTATACATATATGGTCATAAATGTTACATCAGTTAATTTAGTTCCGATACTCGTAGATAGCAATGGTGTATAAACCTACTTGGTCACTCATCAATTACATTCTAGTAAACTATTATAGCAATAGTTTAGAGTAAACAAAACATTTTCCCTACTACAAGAAATTACACCAGAGTCAGTTCATTCATGAGTCCAGACTACATGTTATATGAAGGAATACTCTTACATGAATACTTATACATGAATACTTTTACACAGACATTATATGGCAAATTACTACTACATGTTATATGAAGGAATACTCTTACATGAATACTTATACATGAATACTTTTACATAGACATTATATGGCAAATTACTATTACATGTTATATGTCTAGATACGGTTATATTGTTCGCCTTTCTATCTTTACCTTGTGATTCAATCACATCATCGACGAGATAGACTGGGACTTTATCTCCTAGTACCACATCATACTTTGAGGGACTAACCATTCCGACAACCACTGTTAGCTACAGAGGTAAATGAACAATCTACGGATGTTCTAGGTTGATACCATCGTGGGTATACATAAGGGACTAACTATTCCTAAACCCGGCTGTTAGCAACAGAGGTAAATGAACAGTCTACGGATGTTCTAGGTTGATACCATTTCAGGTATACTTAAGGGACTACTAATAAGAGTTAAACAAGGAAAAACCATCACATTTTCAAGAGATGCGTACTTTCAAAACAGTCAGGTCTAGGTAAAAGACTACTTTCAAAACATTCGAGTCTTGGTAGAAGACTACTTATATACTAGTAGGAAATATGGGATTTTCTAGAGCTTTTCATACTTATACTAAATGTTTCATCATTCATTTACCAGTCTTTCATATCAACTAATCAAAGCAATGACATTAAATATTTATGAACTCACCAGCTTAAATGCTGATCTACTCTTTCAAAATAACTTGTATTCTCAGGTTACAAATAGACAGGTGTCGATGCAAGGTTTAGAGAAGACGGAGCAGTCAAGACTCGTCTTTTATTTTGATCAGTTATCATGCTGTCTTGTACTATGAAAGAAAACACTTGTAACTAAAATTATACTATTAATTCAATGGATGATGTTGTTGCTTGTTTACTACTTTACATTTGTTGTGATGCATACATGACGTCCTCCGCCCTAGAACGTTTCCGCCGTTCGTGGTTTTGGGGTGTGACAGCCGCCACTCACCACCGACGGCAACCAAGGTGGTTATGTGTGTGTATGTTTAGCTTAGTTAGTGGGTGTGTTACTTTGGTATTTTCATTGTAATTGTAACAAAAAAACAGAATAATGAAAGGAACTTGAAAACCACCACCTTAGGGTGGTGGCTGCCGCCACTGGCCGCCGTGTCGGGTGGCGGTGTGCTTAGTTGTGTTGGGATTGCTAGTTTGGGTATGTTTGGTCAAGGGACTAAAACCCTAATGGTCCCAATGAGGCTTAATGGACATAAAAGCGCAAGCATGTGTCTAATGGGCTGAATGGACCATAATGGATCCAAGGACTTAGCTAATGGGCATATCGGGCTAAGATGGGTTGGAAACCCTAATGCCATGAAACCCTAATTTTGGGGAAATAATCGGAACACATGGGAATTATTAGTAACTTGGAATAATAAATAATAATCATTGGCAAGATTAATCTAAGCGATAGTGGACTTAATGGAGTAGGTCCTTAGACGATTAAGTCCTTAATGGGTTAAGCAGGAAACTTAACCCTAATCATCATTTTATGTGAAACCCTAATTTCACTTGGGTGTATTGTTGGACCTTTTATTGGCCCTTGATGATTAGGTTATTAAATAGGCTATCCAAGATCAAGTAAATGGTCTAGAGTAATTTAATGGGCCTAGGTAAGGCCCATGTAAGGGACTTAGGCCCAATTTGGAAAATTGGGCCATAGTTTGGGCCTTAATGATTATATGATGTTGGGCCTAGAATGAGACCATGTATAGGCCTAGGCCCAATTTGGAAAATTAGGCCATGTGTTGGGCTTTTATTCCTAATTGACTTTGGGCCTACAGATTAGGCCTTGGGCTTGAATAAGCCAAGCTAGGAGTAATGCAGTAATTACCCAAAGAATGTACATATGGTTATGTATTGGGACCCAACTATTAATTGGGTGTTATTTTGGTGTTGACAGTTCGGGAATCTGTCAGCCAGCAGCTGGGGTCGAGTCTGCAGGACTTCAGCAAGTGGGGGCTTGTGTCTTCGGGACTTCAGCAGTGTGAGGTGAGTTATCTTCCAGTAGCAGTGGGTCTACAGCCACAATGTCGGCCCACCAGTAGGGTTCGTATGATAGATGATTGTCTTTGTGATATCATCTAGGATTGCTACTACCTAATATGTTATATGCTAGCATGATATGTTGTATGTGATAGTAGTAGAGTTCGGTTGTTAGGACCGAAGGGTAGTCAGACACCCCAGATATGTATGACATTATGTGATGATATGTTTGCATGCTGGCTTGTTATGTTTTATGCGATAGAGGTAGTAGGAGGGGACCAGTCCCCGAGTTTGGTTGTTAGGACCGAAGGGTAGTTCAGGCAGCCCAGATATGTCTGATAATATGTTTATGTTATGTTATATGTGATAGTAGTAGTAGGGGGTGAAATAGTCCCCGAGTTCGGTTGTTAGGACCGAAGTGTAGTCAGCACCCCATAATGGCTCGACATGGGTAGGTAAGCGCCCCAGAATGGCTTGACACGGGAAGGACGGCACCCCATAATGGCCGCATGGGTAGGTCGGCACCCCAGAATGGCCGTACCGGGTAGGTCGGGTACCCTAGAAATGTCTGGTAGTATGTATGTTATGTGATTGTATGGTATGTGGTATGATGGGGCAACTCACTAAGCTTCGTTCTTACGGTTTTCAGTTTTGGTTTCAGGTACTTTGTGTTTAGAGGAAAGGAGTAGGCTTGATTGCAGCGCATCACACTATGGTTTTCCGCACATGAGATCTTTGGGATTACACTCTGATATTGTTTTATGATATTATGCTTTGACTATTTCTACTTGGGTTTTAACATGACATGATATTATGGATGTTATCTTATACCGTTGGTTTTATAATAACTTATTTAAAAATGAAATTTTTGGCCTTGAATTTTGGGATGTTACAGTAAGAGACTACTTTACCCCCATTTTAGCTTTATTCAATCTCAAGGCCCAATCTAAAGGATCAAAAAGTCAAATTATCAACCCAAGCCCAACATATGGCCCAATTTTCCAAATTGTGCCCAAACCTTTACATGGTCATACCCTAAGGCCCAACCATTTATTCTAGTCCAAACATTTCATATTCCCATGGTTGAACATCTCATAATCATCAAGGCCCAATTATGGCCCAATTTTACAAATTGGGCCCAAGCCTTTCCAATCGGCCTTATCCTAAGCCCAATTCAATATTCTAGTCCATATACTTGTTCTTGGATGGCCCATCAATAGCCCAATCATCAAAGCCCAACAAAAAGACCAACTCAAAGCCCAAACCCAATTAGGGTTTTTACATGAAATGACGATTAGGGTTAAGTGTTCTCACTTAACCCATTAATTCTATTATTCCACTAAGCCAACATATAATGGAATCGGCATAAGTCATAACTTCAGTCCACTGGTCCAAACATGGGTCCCGTCAATCCAAAACTAACATTTTCTAAAATTAGGGTTTTCTAAACCCTAATTCGGGTATCTAACCCAAGCATATGCCAATTAGCTAAACAGTTAGGCATTCAGGTTACTTAATGTTTCATTAGGTCAATTAGGGTTTCATTAGCTCGAGCACCACCGATAGCCACCTCGGGCGATGGTGGTCGACGGCGGCATACGGAGGCAACCACTACCTCACGACGGTGGTGGTTATGATTTTAGGCCCAAAAAATGTCCAAGCATATCCAATAGCAATCCATTAACACACTAATGCACACCGCCACCCAACATGGCGGTTGTTGGCGGTAGGAGGCGGTAACACGGTGGCAGCCACCACCTCATGGTGGTGGTGGTGAGTTTTTCCGGCCAAAAATCTCACATCCAATATAACGCCACCAACACCCGCCTAAACACAGTAATCACTTGCACACAACCACCTTCCACAGTGGCTGGTGGCGACGAGAGATGGCAGTAAGCAGTAGTAAGTTAATGGCCACCATGGTTGGCTACCATGGTGGTTCCCACGTCTTCCGGCCAACATAAAGCATACACACAACTTCGAAATGCAACAACAACTCACACACCTGCATGAAATCCATTGAAACACACACCAACACAACCACTATCGTGGTGGCAGGCGGCGGCCGGAACTCGCTAGCGAATCAGAATAGCCGCATGGTGGCTATGGCGACGGGACTTGGGAAATGGCAGAACAAGGAAGGAGCACATCAGTAGGGAAGGGAGAAGTGGCAGCGACCACAAACTCGTCGATCCTTGTAGTCATCAGCGACGGCAGCGGCGAAATTTAGCTCTAGGCTTCTGGCTTCGTCGGCAGTGGCGTCGCAGAAGAGTGCTCGGCTGTTCAGGGCGTCACCGGCAGTGGTTGTGGCAGTCGATCTCGGCTTGGTAGCGGCGACTAAAGAGGTTGGCAGCTGGAGCATACAATCTAGGGTTAGGTTTTCAGATGCTAACCTTAAGACCGGAAAGAAAAGGGCATCAGGTATATCCCATGATCTTTCAAACTTTAATCATTTATCCTATATCAGTCCCTCCCCACAATATTTGTTTTCAATTTAAATCCAAAACTTAACCTTTAGCCCTTTCTTCCATAATTCCTTTCATAATAAGCCCTAATAATTACCAAGCAGCCCCTGTCTTCAAAAATCCATTCAAGTCAAACCCATAATTTACTAAACAGCCCTCAACCATCAAAATTCTTTACAAATTAAATATGGTAATTACATTTTAACCCCCAAACTCTCAATTATGACTTTTAGCTCCTCGAAACCAACACCTTGATCACTTATTATTGATTTTAGGGTTTCTACTCATATATTAATTCGTCTATTTATTCATTTAATAAACGGGGTGTTACAACTCTCCCCCACTTAAATTAGATTTCGTCCTCGAAATCATTCCTTACCAATTCTGTCACGCCAAACAACTTGAGCGACCTAGACACAATCCCGAGTATTCCTCAGTCTTCCCAAGGCAGTCTAAATCATCCCTTGTAGGGTTCTAAACCCCAAAATGAATGAAATCCTTGCAACATGATCACATCCACTCCGTCTGAAATCTACAGTCTCGAGGTGGTCTGACTCCCTGACAGAGCGCCCATGTAGAATCATTATTGTTTAACCTAATCTACTTATCTCTCAATTGACTACTCATATTCTGATGACTCGAGGTTTCCACTAGAAAACAGAATCATAGACCCAATTACCCCTACAGATCACTTATACTTTGCCAAGGCTCAGATAATCCCGTTGTGAGTGACTTATCATAACCCAGCAATCTGTTACTCTAACCATACATGAAATCCTAAAATACCATTACTTCTTGAGACACTGAAACTATCTGAAGCACTAAACTGCCTGAAATAGTATGTTGCGCCCTGGCTGCCTTCCAAAATCCACCGAGACCTACCTGGTCTCAAATCGTTTGCCAATCATCTGAAATATCGGGTTCCGAACCGGTTGCGGAGCCAAAGGGCTCCCATGTAGTCGCCCCACACGATTTCTGAATGAAATCCTTGTCTGTCGATAGTTGCCACTAGTTAATCTTGCCACTGTGGCTGTAACGACCTCCTGATCCAACCGATCGGGTCCATACGTTGAATCCTGACGTCACCCAAATCCAACGCTAAAAGTGATTGCTACATGACCAAGGGTAGTCTTATATCATAAATGACCTTAAGTGGTCCATCGCTTCCTTCATCCTATGACCGCAGTGATGTTCCTACGAGCTTATCACTGGCCCAACCAGGTCTAATTCATCTGGGGAAATCCATAAACCAATCTGCGGATTTACCACGCCCTCAGTGTTGCAGCCGAACTGATGGGTACTATTATTCCCTCCGCGATTCAACACACTCCCAAGCTATCTACTAACCTAGTGAATGCTACGGCTACACCCGTAGATTTATAACACTCTAGCACTACCTGCCAACCTTGTGAATGTCACAGCTACACCCACAGACTTACAACACTTCTAGTACTGTCTGCCAACCTTGTGAATGCTATGGCTACAACAGCAGACTCACAACACTCTTACAGTATCTATCATCCTTGTGAATGCTATGGATACAACCGTAGACTTACAACACTTTCTCACACTATTTGGCTACTAGTGAATGTTACGACTATCCCGAAGTCTTACAACACTTTCCACACTGTCTCAATCACTGATTACCAATCCGAACACATCCAACATCGAGCATACACATGACTTAGCATCCCAAACAGAACTCATGTCCTGATTGAAATCCCTAACCTGATTCCCTAAGGCCTGCTATCAAAATTCCAAGAACGCGATCTCATTATTGGCAAGTTTTTCGAACTCCCAACTCACACTATCCTCAATCCATATAGCGCTTGGGCGGTCTTCCTTTCTGACAAGGATGCGAAACTTATCCCACTCTCAAAACTGCTCCTGCTTCTGGATCCCTAGGCGATTCTCCCCCACTTAGATTTGACTAAGTCTTCATAATACATTAAAAGTGGAAAATTTTCAATCCTTCTCACTTTCCAACTATCAATCCGATGACAACCAGCTCTTCCCAACTAGTGTTCCATTACTAGCTAATTAATAACGGTTATTAAGACCACCAAATCTTGTCGACGCTGGATAACCATCCTGCGGAACCCTGACTACAGACCTTCCATAGAACACCCCTGATCCGATCTCGACCATGATCCAAGATAACGTTGTACACTCCCAATCCTGCAATTCGGGGAATGACCTTTAGCTATCCGCTAATAATTCTTGGTATGCAATTGGCATATGACATCTATTGAAAATAAAATTCAAACACAAACAGAGGATAAGCCCAGAGTTACACTTACTCAAACCCTTGGAATGAAAGGCTCCACAGTGCAGTTTCGTGCACGTGCTGCACTGAATCTGGACCTGCTGGCCTCTTAAAATCTGATCTGAAATCTAGGTCTCTTCCCGAGACCCTTCAATTTATGCAACTGATCGGGTTCCCTCTTTCCAATATACTCCAAGTCAATATCCCGCTCTCGGGTTCTAGAAGTCATATCATTCTGGGTCTCATACCTCGAGATACTCACGATCTTCCTGATATCATTCCGTTGTATGTCATGATACCTTACCTTCTTCATTTCCTCATCTGCAGCACATTGTGGAACCAAATAAGCTCTCTCTCCCGAGACTTGGCAGTGATCTCTGCCACAATCTCAGTAGTCTGGCGGAGATCTAGTAACTCTTGTGCCAACTAGTGCGCCTCAATCGCCTAGGCAAACTCTGCCCGGAATCTGATCGAAAAGTCATCCCATGACATAACATCAACCGCATTATCTCTCAACTCACTACCAACCTCTTCCCATCAATCATGTGCCCTGTCCTCCAGTAGGCAGGATGTAAGTCGAACCTTGTCCTTCTAGGGCAACGGTTGATACGAAAAGTGTTGGCGTCATCTGCCAACCATCTACTGCTAGCAATGGACATCGCCCCATGATAATCTGGAGATTCACAAGCTCTAAACTCCTGAATCATCAACGTACAAGTTCCTATCATGGTTGCTATCTCAATGCGGAATGCACTCCTGGAAACCAACACCTTGCTCAATTATTATTGATTTTAGGGATTCCATTCATTTATTAATTTGTCTATTTATTCATTTAATAAATGGGGTGTTACACTTTCCAAGGTGATACCTTCAGAAGCACCAAGTCTCCTACCTGAAAGTCGAGGTCTGAATGTCACCGGTATGTATGCCACTTTTCTCGGCTTTACGCGACTTGCAACCTGTCGCATACCTGCTGAATCAACTCCATAGTCTTGAGTACTACCTCAGTACTCCCCATGACCCGATGCCCGACCTTGTCCCAGCAAATCAGGTTCCAGTACCTCCTCCCATACAACATCTCAAACGGTAGTCGGTCAATACTGGCATGATAACTATTATTGTTTGAGAACTCAGCCAGTGAGAGATAAGTATCCCAACTTCTTCCATAATCTAAAACACATGCCCGAAGCATATCTTTGAGTGTTTGAATCATTTACTCATTCTGATCATTGGTATGGGGGTGATATGTTGTATTAAAATGCAACTGAGTTCCCAACTCCACATCGAACGTCCCCCAGAACCTAGAACTAAAACGAACATCAAGGGTTTGAAACCACTAAAACTGGAACTCTAAGTCGAACTACCACCTCCCGAGTATAGATATTGGCTAGCTTCTCAATGGATATTCTCTCAGAAATCAGTACGATATGAGCACTCTTGGTCAACCTATGCACAATGACCCATATAGAATCAACTCCATGCGCCATCCTTGGCAGTTTTGTGATGAAATCCATGGTAATCTCTTCCCACTTCCACATGGGGAAAGGGTAACGACTGTATATTTCCATGGGGTGTTTAATGTTTGGCCTTGACTTTCCTACAATTCATGCACCCCTTGACAAACCATGCTATCTCCCATTTCATACAGGGCCACCAATAACTCAACTTCAGATCTCGATAAATCTTTATAGCCCCCAGATGGATTGAGAACTTTGACTTATGAGACTCCTCCAGAATTGGTTGTCTCACCCTACTAGTAGTCGGAACCTAGAATCTACCGCACTAAGTCAACAAGCCCCAACTATCTATGAAAAATGATGGAATCCGACCCCTGATTCGCTCGACTTTCCAATTCTCTTTTTTCAATGCCTCCACCTGATCCTTTCTGATCAAATCCAACAAAGATGAAGTAATAAGCATTCTCCAACAAATATCCTTGATAGGACCACCCACCACCTGACGGCTCAGAGCATCGGCCACTACATTGGCCTTCCCAGAGTGGTACATAATCTCACAATCATAGTCCTTACCACATCCAACCACCTCCATTGCCACATATTCAAATTCAGTTGATCCATCAACTACCTCAAACTCTTGTGGATAGTATAAGTAGTACACTTAACCCCATCTAGATATTGCCTCCAAATATTGAGGGAAAAGACCTCAACCCCCAAGATAATTTGCCTTATGAGGCTTAAACTGCCTCGAAGCGTAAGCAATCACATGACCCCTATGCATAAGGACAACTCCCAAACCTAAACTAGAGGCATCACAATAAACCACAAAATCATCCAGTCCCTCGAGAAGTGCAAGAATCGAGACCTTGCACAAACTTTGCCTTAGAGTCTCAAAAGCCAGTTGCTAATTAGGCCCCTACCGAAAAGTAACATTCTTCTTCGTCAAGCAGTTCAAAGGCACTGAAATGTTGGATAAATCTCCAATATTACCCTGTGAGGCCTAGGAAACTCCAAATCTCAGATAGGCTGCTCAGAACCTGTCATTGCATCATGACCTTGATCTTGGGTGGGTCGACCAATATACCCTTCTGATTCACAAGAACTGCACCTCACATAATCAGAACTCACATTTGGAGAATTTCACATAAAGCCTCTCCCTCCTCAGGAAAACCAAGAAGCACCATGAAGCTGGTCAAACAGAGCATTAATACTCGGTAATAGATAACGGTTCTTCACTGTTAGCTTATTCAGCTCCCAGTAGTCAATACACATCCGATGAGACCCGTTCTTTTTCTTCACAAACAGGATTATCACTCCCCATGGCGAACTGCTCGGTCAAATGAAACCCTTGTCCCATGATCCGGATTAGGCTAGTACGCCTAGCGTACTCTAGAGTATGCCCGTATACTAGCTAAAGGACCAAAATGAAAAGTTTTTGCATAAAGGGAAAAAAGGGAAACATACCAAATTTTTAAATGTTACATGATTCCTTGCAAGCTTCACCAAAATATCACCTTCTTCTTCTTCTTCTTCTCTTCTCCAAGCCAAGGAAGCTCCCAAAAAGACCAAGAATCAAGCAATGGATTAAAGCTAGGGTTTTCTGAGGTGAAAGGGGGCTTGGAGACTAATAATGAACCCTAAAATGGGTTTAGCAGTTGCTACACTGTGACCTTTATTGGCTACGCCATGGTGGCCCAAAAATACGCGATCTGCTTAACCATTGTCACGTCGTGGCACAAGATCTCTTCCAAAATTTCATATTCAATCCTTGGTAATTGTAAGCTTAACCAATCTGGAACATGGTTATTACACTCATCATCTAGACTGAGGTTGCAAATCGAAGTTTAGGAAATTTATTAAGAAGTTTGATTGGTGGTAATCCCATACAATGGTGTGACATCCCCAATTTCTCGGCCAAAAAAGACCGATTTGTTTATGCTTTGTTTTTTAAATCAGAGTAATTGTTTAAAGAAAACGGTTCCGGAATTTGTTCCCAAAACAAGATACGATAAAAACTTATCAAAACATTTCTCAAAGAGAATGTATTTTCATTAAATAATAAAACCTCGGGATGTCATGTTCCGATACAGACACATAAGCATAAACAGAACATACATTCATTTACACTAAAGATTTTACATCTCCTTTAATCTCTACGTGAAATATATTCTCGTATCGATACCTGTGATACAAAGGAAACTCAGTGGGTCAGGCTTGGGAGCCTGGTGAGCATATAGGGTTTTCAATCCACAATAATATAATTATTATATTCAATCATCAAACAATCAACCCAATTACCCATCCCCATAATCTTATTTTAATCTTCCCTAAAGATATTATCCTAAGGCTCATCTCCTATATCATATTTACCGCCCATCTCCTTACATCTTATATCCTTATATGCTTGTTCCTAAGAACTTTTCCTAAGGATCATCGCCTACATTGCATAGACAATACTAATTCGGGGATCACTCTCTCAATATATGTCTAGTAAGAGTTAGGGTATCATCGCATGATTACGCAGCCACAACATCGCCTGGACTCGTAAATCATAATAAGGGTTAGACTATCATCGCATGAATATGTAGCCACAACATCGCCTGGACTCGTAATTTATAGTAAGGGTTAGTCTATCATCGCATGAATACGTAGCCACAACATCGCCTGGACTCGTAATTCATAGTAAGGGTTAGAGTATCATCGCATGAATACGTAGCCACAACATCGCCTGGACTCGTAATTCATCACCTCCAGGTTATGAGCCTGCTGGTGTTTCCATGGGGTCATCTAGAATAGTCCGTGGTCGCCATCTATACTCTGGTAGATGACTACATCGCCAAATTGCCACATCGCCGGTCAAGGTTATGGTATCTCCTCTCATCTCACATCACCTATTTATCATCACCTATCTATCATCAACTTTATATCATCACCTATTTCTCATCACCTAATTATCATCACCTATTTCTCATCACCTAATTATCATCACACATCATCTAATTCATCTACCTATGTTCTACCCAACATATTTGTAGATATAAAATACATATACATATTAACTCATTTAACACCTATATAAAACATCCATTCCACACTCATCTCAAATAAACAACAATATATAAACACATAGAACGTATTTCATAGCAAATACTTAATATATATATATATATATATATATATATATATATATATATATATATATATATATATATATATATATGTGTGTGTGTGGGTGTGTGTGTGTGTGTGTTAGAAGAAAATGATCACATACTCACACGTATAAACAACAATATATATATACACATAGCACGTATTTTATAAAATACTTCATATTTATGTGTAAGATGAAAGTGACTATACACTCACACCAAACATATACTTAATACATTCAAACAATACTTGTATTATAATCGTGTTTATGAAAGGGACTATACACTCACACCAAACATATACTTAATACATTCAAACAATACTTGTATTATAATCGTGTTTATGAAAGGGACTATACACTCACTTGATCAGAAGATGATCGGATAGCACTATGGCTTGTAGAAGTAGTATTCTTCGGTGAAACCGGGATCACTTCACACACCGGGTTTCTCGCGGGCAGAGCTTCGACTCGGAAACTCTTTTCTTCTCGGGATCTTCAGTGCTTCGGGACTTGCTTTGGGTCTCGGGGTTGATATCGAGGCTTCGGGGGGTTAAAATAGGGCTTAGAGGGTGTATCGGGAGTGGGAGAGAAGGGGTGGAGCAACCATAGTCGGCTGGCCCTTCAAATCTATTTATAGGGCAATTTTGGCCCTTGCCACGTCGTGGGATCCTTTTGCCACGTCGTGGGCTTGATCGTCACTGCATGCGTCATCCCAAGTTGCATCTGGGGGACTCCCGGAGCTGTCAGGAGACTTGCCACGTCGTGGCACTGCTTGCCACGTCGTGGTCTCTGACAGTTTTGGGGTTTCGCACCCCGAACTTCAGAAATTCATAACTTTCGCATACGAACTCCGTTTTCGACGTTTTTTATATCGACGCGAATGTGAGATTATGCTCTACAACTCTCGTTTAGACTCTATTGGCTAATTTTGACTTTATTTTTAATATATTATAAGTATATTACTTATATATTATTTTTAGTAGGTCGGGACAGGAAAACTCCGTTATAAACTCATAACTCCTTTATCTGAACTCCGTTTTCGTCTGTGTTTTTATCGTTGGACAAGTATCGAAAAAATCTTCGACTCTCGTTTAGATCACTAAGGATAGATATCTATCTACCTTAAATTCACTATTTATGTCGCGCTGGGTCGCGCTAGGTCGTGCCGGTTCTGTCGCGAAACTTTGACAGGTCATAACTTCTTCGTTATAACTCGGATTTCGGCGTTCTTTATATGCACGGAAACCTTGTGACATATACTACAACTTGGTTAAGATTAATCCTTCTAAATAATCTTCCATCAAAAAGTCATTTTTGATGTTTATCGTCTCTAAATTGACTAGCCCTAATCTACGGGCGTTACAAATGGGATCTTATTTTTTCACAAGTAGAATTTGCTTATAATCGATCAATTAACTGTACTATGGGAAAGAGTCCATTTGTGATTGTGTATGGCAGAAATCCAATCACCATGCTTGACTTAGCTCCTCTAGCAATTATTGATCAGTTTAGTGTTGAAGGTGACGAGCAATCAATTCAAATTAAAGAGCTTCATCAATAGTTTCGTATGCAGCTTGAGAAGCATAATAAATAGTACATTGATCGAGCCAATAGGCATCGCAAGCGAATTGTTTATCATGATGGTGGTCTTGTGTGGATACATTTAAGGAAATAGAGGTTTCTGAATAGGCATTTAAGTAAAATCCAGCCAAGAGCAAATGGTCATTTTTGTGTTTTGGAGAAAATCAATGATAACGGATACAAGATTGAATTACGAGGTGATCATCATGGCATTTATCTTAATCGGCACCAAACTGTTTCATATATAATCTCGTAACATGCGATTATCATGGCATTTATCAACAATTAAAAATCTCATAGACCTCACCGAGAATTTCCCAAAGAGATCGGCTTTGCACACCCACTTTTCAAACGGATTGGACTTAATCGAACCGTCCACAACAACACCTAAGCAAACCAACTCCTCCGTCTCTTGACCTTTTCTCGGGTTTCTTTTCCTCAACCCCTAAAACACAACCCCATTTTCACCCTTTATTCAATATGAAATCATTAAAAATATTTATACTCAAGTTTGTACAAGAACCCGAACTATTTGTATTTCAAAAAATGTCTGGTTAAATGCTCACAATGGATTTTAGATAGATTTAGTTTCATCACTAACTTATCACGAAATGATTTTTTCTAGCAACGACATTGTAACAAAGTTTGTTTTCCTTGATGATCCGTCAAAATATCAGTAAATCTTTTAATATTGAAATCCGTGCTAAATCATTGCTAACACAATGGAATTTCTAGCAGCATATTCCTCCGGCAATTCGTACTGCTATATTTTTTTTTATCGTTTTTTGATGTGGATTTGTTATTCCTATCACATATCGATTGCCAGATTTCTCGGTTAATCCATTGTGCTATTTTTCTTGAATTCGGAATAAACTTTGGTGACAATGCATGAAAAGACAAAATTTCCGTTGATATCTTCATCCCTTGTTAACATTAACGTTCTAATCTTGTTTTCAAATAATGCATACAATGTTTTGTCTCTAATTGTTTGTCAAAAACCTCAAAGCATTTTGGACAGCTTGATTTTTTTTGGGTAGTCAAAACCTAGGCAAAACTTTGTGACTATATATATAGACGTGAAAATGTAAAGTCATTGAACTATCATCCTTTCACTCTCAAAATATGGCGCATTGGCCCAAGACTTTCCCACTTAACTTGCTACTACTGAGTCTACTTGTAGTGCACTTCTCTCAAGCTAGCAGGCTTACTTTGTTTAATACATTAAAGTTGGGTTCTACTGTTAATGAGCCACAAGGCAATAGCACAACATGGGCAGTTCTTGTGGCTGGATCAAATGGATACCAAAATTATCGCCATCAGGTGAACAATATCTAAACTTTTTATGTACTGAGTGTTTATCAGAACTAAACACAATTCAATTGTCTGATAGATAATAGATTAATCTTTCATAAATGTGTGTCGAAAATTAACCAAATAGAAGATAACATAACATCTTATATGTGTTTCCAATTCAGGCAAATGTTTGTCATGCGTATCAAATACTTAAACGTGGTGGGTTGAACGATGAAAACATAATTGTATTTATGTACGATGATATTGCCAATGACCCAAGCAATCCAAGGCCAGGTACATTAATTAACAGTCCCAACGGCTCAGATGTCTACGCTGGTGTACCCAAGGTATGTTCACCACGAACTTTTTACACATCCATATTAGTTGCTTCTTTATATAGAAAATATTCTGTCAGTTATTAGCAATAATTCACACCGAAAAATGACCAAAATGTCATGGAACTTTCTAAGGTTTACCTGTAGAGTCCTTAAAGTTTTTTTTCGGCCTTTGTGGGTCCCTACACTAGGATATGACCTACTCTTTTAGTTATATCAACGTATAATAGTCGGTTCAGTGACCTTTTAGACCAAACAAAACTCATATTATGTCTCTATAAAACAAAAAAAAAAAATAAGTTGAGGGATCAATTGGTACCAAAAAAACTCTCCTATTTTTCTAAAGATGATTCATACTCAATTCGTATTCATCCCCGAACTTATCTTTTTGGCTTTATAGAGGTAGAATATGAGTTTTTGTTTTATGTAAATGGTCATTGAACCGGTTATTACAGGTTGACAGAGACTAAAAGAGCAGGTCATATCCTAATTTAAGGACTCATAAAACCTAACAAAAACTTTAAGGACTCAATGGATAAACCCTAGAAAATTTGTAGGGCATTTGTGTTATTTTCCCTGATTCCTACAAATATACATTTCAATAAGATGGATAACCCCAATGTTGGATTTAATTAAGTAATTTTGTTGATTAAGCGAGCCATAAAATCATGTTAATTAGGATTATACGGGTGAAAGTGTGACTGCGGCGAATTTCTACGCTGTGCTTCTTGGCAACACAACAGGCGTGACAGGAGGAAGCGGGAAAGTGGTAGCAAGCAAACCAAACGATAGAATCTTTGTTTATTACACCGACCATGGTGGTCCTGGAACCCTTGGTATTAATATTGTTTCTCCATATTTTATATTCTTGACACAAATCAAAAATGAAACATTATTATATATTAACATAATCCTTGTTTGTTATAAATTACCAAGGGATGCCCAACATGCCTTACATTTTCGCTAATGATTTCATTCAAGTTCTGAAAACAAAGCATGCGAGTGGTTCATATGATGAGATGGTAAAGAAAGAGTTTAATTGGTATCCATTTATCACACCATGAGAGGTTAAATTTGATAATGAGAATAATAATTCATGTGCTAAATAAACGTATGTAGGTGATATACTTAGAAGCGTGTGATAGTGGAAGTATTATGCAAGGTCTGTTGCCAGATGATCTGAACATATATGTAATAACTTCAACGAATCCAAGTGAGTTGGGTTGGGCCACATATTGTCCAGATATGAACCCACCTCCTCCTCCAGAGTATGACGTTTGCTTAGGTGACTTATTCAGTGTTTCATGGATGGAAGACAGGTATATAATATATGCATCTTGTTTTTATATTCAATGGCGGATGAATTGACATTCAAAAGACGACAGTTTTTAAGCTAGGTGATTCTTTTTAAAGTCTTCTAATTGTTTGTGAATTTTGGTTCTTAGTGACTCACAAGATTTGAATACTGAAACTTTGGAACAACAATACTTAAAGGTTAGTATTTTGGTTTTTCTTTTCCTTTTCTTTATCAATTTTAATCTCTATGCTTTCTTCAGAGGTTAATATTTAAGGTAGAAGTATTTGAAGAAAATCAAACCATATCTGCAGGTGAAAACGAGGACTTTAAATAGTAATTATTCGGATAAGGGATCTCATGTGATGCAATATGGTACTGTAAGTATAACCAATGAGACTGTTTCCGTTTATCAAGGTTCCACTCCTTCGAACTTCTCTGCGAATCCAATTCAATCTCTGGGCTCCATGGATGTTGTTAACCAAAGAGATGCAGATCTTTATTCGATGTTTCAAAAGGTATGTATATATACTTAATGAACAACAATAATACTCGACTTAATTAATTGATGGTTTTATGGTATTGGATTAATATAATTTTATACTCTTTGCAGTATAAAAGATCAACAGACGAATCAGAACAGAAGGAACTACTGAAGAAAATTAAGGAAATAAGAACACATAGGGAGCATTTAGATAGTAGTGTCGATATGATCCAAGGCCATTTATTAGGCAACGCAAAAGGGTCAGTGAGAGATGAAGGATCGGTTCTGGTAGATGATTGGGAATGTCTCAAGTCTATGGTAACAAAAGAACTGTATATGTTTCTCATTCACTTTAGCATGTTTTTGCTAAGTTATTTTTCTATATTAACTTTTTCTACTTCTGATTGATTAAGGTTCGAATATTTGAGACACATTGTGGATCATTAACTCAATATGGCATGAAGCATACTCGAACTTTCGCTAACCTCTGCAACAGTGGAGTTACTAAGGATGCCATGGACGCTGATTCAGAGGCGACATGTAGCTCGTATAACATGGGGAAATGGAATCCTGCAACTGTTGGTTACAGCGCCTGATGCACACCTGAGAGAACCCCTTCGATCAAGAAGGAATGAAGAATTGGTGTATTTCGAAATTTTCATTTGTAAAAAGAGAATAAAAATCGTTAACAGAAATCTCAAACTACATGATATTTCTTGTTCCATAACCAATTCATCATGGTTTATGATTATGATATAAAAAGAGAATAAAAAACGTCAATAATGAGCAAGGATTATATTTTAGGTTTGAGAACAATTGGTTTTTTTAACGGATTTAAAAGTTATGATAATATTTTATGCATTTTAATTTTATATAATATGCATGTGACTGATCTATAATGATTTGCGTGGGGTATATGGACCCCACTTAGTAAGATTGTTACCCTAAATACTATGTAAAAAGGTAAAATATATTTGTTGTTCTTCTGCTCCCCAGACAACCCAAAGGACAAGAAAAACAAAGACCCTTAGTAGCTTAATTGGAAAAAAGAAAATCTAAGTTTTCATCCAAATCTAAGTATAAACCATATCAAACGAGTATACTAATTACTAAGAGAAAGATGAAGTACAAAGCAATCTAAGTATAAACCATATCAAACGAGTATACAAATTAATGTCAAGAAAAACAAAGACCCTTAGTAGCTTAATTGGAAATAACTATTTCGATGCTGGAAAAAAAAATTCGTTTATATTCATTTCGAATACTGGACCGATTGTAGGCTTTTCTAGATCGGATATTCCAACTTCTAATTTCGTTCGGTTCTACTAAACAAGCATGCTCTTATTTTTTATTATTTAACTCGTTAGTCTTTAAATGATTTTCTTATTTTTTTTATAAAAAAAACGGATGAAACCATTTTTCTTTATCGTACATTGTTCTTAATTGCATACTCTAATAAAAAGCAAATTATTATGTTTATCATTTATATATTTATATTTTTATAATTATATTTAGTTATCTAAAATTAAATGTAATTACAACTAGAAAACTAAACCAAACAATACAAAATCTAATCCAGTTTGTTTTTTATTACAATAAAAGCGTCTACATCATTGGATGCGACATTTCCAGTTTTATAATCAGGGAGAAAATCAATATTTGCTGGATAAATAAATACAAAAGATAAAATTTTATAATAAAAACAAACTCCTTAAATAAAAAGTAAATAGGGGGATAAAGTTATAATAAATATAACTTTATTACAAACATTTTCATATATTTTTGTACGAAATGTAAGTTATATCAACACTAAATTAAATTTCCTTAAATATTTGCTAGTAATTAAAGTATATTTTTATTTTAGATTTGGCTATAAATAGTAATTTACTTTAGATTTTAATATTAAGTTTATTAATTATTCAATTTACATTTCATTACGTTCAATTAAAAAAATTAAAATATTATACATTAATTTGTTGAAATATTATAACAACAATATAATTTTCGACTTCAGTTTAATTTAAATTTAAAGATTATATATAACGTATGAAATCACTAAATTGTATTTTTTTTTATACATACGAGTCTTACGAAAAAAAAAACTAGGGAATTTATTCGCCCACTCTAAGATTCCAGTCACATAGTAAACAAACACGGAGGGCATTATTTTCCAATGCATAGAGGACTTTATTGCTAAAAATGAATGAATGTAATTAATCTTCTAATTGAAAGGAGACTCCATAAACATTATACCAGAACTTGTGTCCTATCGAGGGATCGAGTCATTATATGGATAATTGGTATCAACCCAAATCAGAATCTAGTAATATGGCCGAAAGAATTCTATGGTAAATTTAAATCGATCATGTGCGATAAAATCTTTATTGTGCAATATTTGAGCCCCCATGTTAGTGCTGGCATGTATAGCCAATATCTAAAGCATGCCGTACTAATAAGTGCATGACTTGTTTATGATAATCATGCTACAATATTTGAGGCTTTATTCAGGACTCCTAAAACGTTCAATTGGCCTTTTAAACCCTAATTATTATGTTACAATCAAAACAAACAAAATTGAATACACTGATAAATTTCAAGATAGCCATTTCACATGTCCCAAAAAGCATTTCTCATCGTACCTTGTGAAAATGTCCTTTTGTAATGCAAAGTACCCATTTTGGAAAAATAATAGTAATAAATACCCATTTTGCGTATATTCATTAATTTCCTTCTCATAACAATTTTGCAAAATTACCCTTTAGCATGAATAGTAGCTAATGCCAAAATCATGTGAGAGAGAGAGAGATGTTATTTGGTCGTGCCTAGGGACATTTTTGGTGCATGTCACTTTGCGAAAATGTTCGTTTATTGATAAATCTTGTATCGACGTTAAAAAATAAAAGGTGTATCAAAATTTAAACTCATAAAACTTCAAGAAATTTTATTTGAATTACTGTTTTATCCTATATGATGATAATAAGTTGAGAGCTTTTCTTAATGTTAGAAAAAAACAGTATAAAAAATTACAACTATCCAATCCATTAAAACTCACTTTGTAGTCCTTAGGACCATTTCACACAATTTAGAGGTGACCATGGTGCGGTCTTTGGACCAAACTGAACCTTACAGTACGTACAAGGTGTGGTTTTGCCTTTAGAAAACCACTGGGTGTCGTTTTCATTGGTTTTGTTTTGCGGTTTTCCCATGCAGTATCGATTTGACGTTAGTTATTAACTGAGTCAAATATATGGTGCGACTTTTTATGTTTACTACTAAGGTTTTATATTTAACCATAACGTTCATGTGAAGATTTATGATTATATGTCATGATGTCGTTTCCTCAGTTTTAGAAATCATGATTTCAGGTTTTTTACGTTGATTACTTCATTTGCATCCAAGAGTCTCAAACTCATTTTTTGTTTAATTTACACTTGTAACTTGTAAGTTATAGCCCGTAGTTGTTCCAAAAGTCAGTAAATCACAAACACAAAGTAATAAACTTATAAATTATCATCAAATTTAATATGTAATATATATTAAAATTTATTAATTTTTTAAAAGTACGTATAACTTTATATAATATAAATTAGTGATCTATGTGTGTATACATGCGGTGCGGTTAGGTTTTGGTGGTACATTTTCTAGATAAAAACCCTACCATAGCAATAATTTCGGTTTTTGCGAAACTTAATTTTGTAGTACTATCGTTTTTTGCATCGTTTTCGGTTTTTCGGTTGCATTTTGTTGCCTTTTTATCAATTTTTTTTATTCGGTTTGATTTTTGATCACCATGATAAAATTGTTGACTATTTTTTAAATGAGATATCTCCAGAAAAGTCCTAATATTTTATTATAATTTCGGAAAAAATCTCAAACTAAAATTTATTTACGAAAAAACATTAATTACTCGTATAAATGATTATTTTACCTATTTTTCCTGATTTACTGGCATCATTATTTACCGTACGTGTTCCATTAAAGTATCATTATTTTACTATAATTTACAAATATTTTTCAAATTAAAATTAAGTGATGATTTTATCGGTTTCATAGTTGACCAAGACGCTTAGTCATTAAATAGGTTGATAAGATTGATACAATTGGTTATATAATGTTATGTTTCTCGTAAAATTTGATATTCATCTCATCGGTTCATTTATGATTATGTATCAAGTTCAATAATGGAACCGGTAAAATGTGTGTTGGCAGAAAAAAAAAAATAAAAAAAATAAGGTGATGAGATATATATTGGATTACATAACATTAGATAAACAATTTGAAACTTTTTCTAAACTTAAAAAATGACGAATTTTATTGCTAGTTTCTGTAATTATTGAAGTTTTTATTAGATATATTTTATAGTTAAAAAGTATATATACAATATATCATGATATCAAGTTTTATAATAAATTAAACTAATATTATACAACTAAACATATTAATATCATGACTTCATTTAATGACTAGTGCTTCAGGTCAGCAATTAAAACCGACAATATATATGTTATATAAAAAAAATTTATGAAATCATCGCTTAAATTTAGTTTGATATTTATTCGTAAATTATGATAAATAATAGGACATTAATGGAATCGAGTAAATAATGAAACTTGTAAACACTAAAAAAATGGTCAAATGTTTTTTTTCGTAAACAAATTTTAATTTGAAACATTCTCGTAAATTAAAGGAAAATATTAAGATTTTTCAGAAAATTTACCTTTTCGAATTTACTTAATTTTCGTTATTTTTTGAAAAATTAGTTATGTATTTACTTATATTTTCATTTTTTTCTTCTCTCTATATAAGGTTTTGTAAATGACCCAATGTTGCAAAACCTTTATTTGATTGTTGGGTTGACTAAAGGGCAAAAAGTTAGGGGAAGGGGAAGAGCGATGAAGGAAGAAGACACCTACCATACCCTTAATCCAAGGACCAGACAAGAAAAGTAAAAGCTTTGATTAACCTATCTGCACGCACAAGCACCCACTAAAACATAAATGAATTAATTAATCTTCGGTCCACGTGGCAGCCATGGACTAACCTCTGACCCACCGTGGCACCATGGACCAACACCATTATCAAACACAAGTCCACGCCAGACCACAGCCGCTACGTACAGAATTCAACCCCGGTCCAAATCGACATAATTCATCTGGTCTTACTCCGGTCCCACATTCCACTAATCAGCCAAGCTAATAATGAAGCCAGTTAAGCCAACAATTTTTTTTTGTTTATTTTAATAGAGGTGTATGGACTCGTGGGAAAAAGAATAGTAGAAAATAATATTTGTAAATACAAATAACTTCACATTTTTACCTTTATAACCATATAACCGAATATTTGTCTTTATTAACCGCTAGGTCGTCACATATCTGTTATTTTACTGTAAAATTTAAAATTTACGTAATTGTTTTTTTTAAACAACAAATATATTATAAAGACCTCATGATAGCAAGTAGCTAGAACATGAGGAAAGTACAAGGAGAATACAATATGACAATTTTTAATAAAATGGAGATATGTTCCAATCAATCCACCTATTTATAGCCCGAGTAGTATTTGAACCACGAATATGTTTGAGAGATCACCTCATATGCAATCTGTGCAGGAGATGCGCGATTAAACATCATATTATTCTTTGCTATCCAAATGAACTATAATAAACCATATATAGTTGTATTGAGCCTTTCTTTTTTGCGGGGACAGTTGCCCCAATTTGCCGTGAAATTTAGTAATTTTTCATGTTGTTGAAAGACATCGTAGGTATGCCACACCATTTTAATATCCAATCCCTTGCCTCCTTCGCTATCTTGCATTTTATCAATAAATGCTCACATGTTTCTTTTTCTTCTTTGCAAAGAGGGCACATAGATGATTGTAATATGACATCTCTCGTTTACAGATTTGACGCGACTTGGATTCTGTCAAGGATCGCCCTCCATATAAAGCATCAGATCTTGAGTGGTACCGCTTTGGACCAGTTAATCTATACACTGTTGCTAGGGGCTACGATTTTTGAGTCCATCAGTTTCCTTAGAGTTTTAACTGTGTACCTGTCATCCTTATTTAAAGTGAAGTTGAGTCCATTCTCTGCTAGTGTTATGTTGAGATTTGCAAGTAACGAACAAAAAGCCAAGAAATCAGCAGACGTCTCAGCGTTCATCTGTTGTTTCTTCTAGTTCCATGTGTGGCCATCACTTTGAATCCTGTCCGAAATTAGGCACAACTTAAATTTTTCCAGATCATATAATCCTTGGTGGGAGGTCAAGTCCACCAATCAAATTACACCATTTGTTTACAAATAAAACGTAATATAATGGTAAAAAAGGGTATCGATGCTTAGGGGAATGGTTGTATTCAATCACCAATGCAATCTAAAAGAGCTATTGTAAATAAACTAACTAACTACAATTAAACTAAATAGGGGGTGTTTGATTATTTGAAAACTAAAAGACTTGAATAACTAAAAAAAAACTTGCAATTAAGCAAGATAGTGAGATGATCAAATATTGGAGAGAGTTGGTTAACTAAGGATATTCAACACAATGAACATTTGTGTGTTTATCATTAGGATTCAACATGAAACTTATCATTCATCTCAAATTGGTTATAGCAATCATGAAGCATGATATGTCAAGATTCCTCTTAGGTAGTATGGAGGTTGGGGAAGCCCATAACACACCTTCTTAATCAAGGTCAAGGGTTTAATTGAGGCAATTGAACCCAAGAAGTTAATTGGCCATAAGAAAAAATGAATCCCTAATTCCTAGAGGATGCCAATGCTTACACATCCAAAAAGGAGTTATGATTCATAAACTAGAGATGATTTTTACCATAATAAAGCTCTTGTTCTAAGTTAATTCAATGATTCAATGCAAAACCAAAGAAATAAACTAACAATAGCTCATTCAAGTGTCAAGCTCATGATCAAAACATTAAACAAGCATAATAAATATGATCTAGAACCATACACATAAGATAATTGATAATCTAGCATGAATCCTTCAAAAGTCCACAAACATTCAAAGGTTTTAACCAAAGTTAACCAATATAGAGAAATTAGCCACTCATGGCAAGAAAATAACAATCACAAAAGTCTAATTGCATAAAGAAACTACCAATGACTTGGAAAGATGAAAAGAAACAGGTTTCAAGCTCCAAAATCGCTTTCTTCACATCTCCAATGGTGTAAAATCGAAGTCATGGCTGCTAGATCTGATCCCCCCAAGGTTATGGTGTGCCAAATGACCAAAATGCCCAAACTTGGCTGTTGCGCGAGTACCCGCGCGATGGAAATTCCACCCGTGCAAGTGTTGCTATAATCCTTTTAGCTCTTCATTCCTCCACTCCACCCTTCCACTACCAAAGATTCCTTTGGTCCCCTTCATATCCATGTGATTTAAACCAACCAATCATCATTTAGCTACAAAAAATGGATACTCTAAGCCCGAAATAAAAGTTTATGACCCATCTTCACAAGCCCAAAATATCCAAGTCTTTAACTTTTAAGGCCCAAATCTTCTTTTATGGATCCGCCAAGCCCAACAATGCCTTGAGAGCCTACTAAGCCCGTCTCCAATCAACCTGCAACCACAACGAACACCAAAAACCTGCAAAATACCTTATGCAAAATAAAAAGCACCCGGTACTATCCATAATAAAGAAAATAAAGAGTATACAATGCATTAATAATAAAAACATCTAAAATTCTAAAATAAACTATAAAAATAAGTAAATAAAATAAACTATCAAATCACCCCAAGCTTAAACCTAACTTGTCCTCAAGTTAGAACAAGACTAAAATGAACTCGGGATGAACTAAACTAAAAAGAAAAAAAGAAAGATACCATAGAACTTGGTCAACATCAGTCAACATGGTCAAAATTAGTCCATCATGGACCCTACGTATCGTCAAAATGTTCCCCGCTTTAAAGTCATAAACCACATTCTCAACCACTTGATGGGCGAATAGATTTTGGCTGGATGTGGTCGCAGTGTGCAAGACAAAGGAAACAGAGGATGCGCCCAGTGGGGGAACTTTGAATCACCAATGCAGACCATAGTGCATGAAGGAAAGGCGCCTCTTCACACACTATGATTCCTACATTTGTTAAGCTAAAGTGTATAATAACGAAATAGGCCTTTCAGCACGACCCCCGTGAAAACATCCGGTTTCAGAGGCTTTTCCCTTGTACTATCCTTTACAGTTTACTGTCTCATCGTCATAACCTTTTCTCACCAAGATCAAAAATAAAAATAAAATAATAAAAATCTAATTAACCTAAACCTAACAGCTTAAATCTTCAATCTTGAACTTCGGTCTTCAGTTTTCTTTGCTGCTTGATCTTTTGTCTTCTTATTTTTTTTCATAATAAACCATAGGTCTTGAACTTGGATTCTTGTTCTTCTTTTGGTGTTGCTCTTTTTCTTCATTTTTCTTCTTTGTTTTTTTTTGCGTTTCTTTAATCTTCTTCATTGCTTCTTTTTTTCTTCACTTTTCCAATTTCTTCTTTTTTTTTGTTTTCTTCTTGGAAGGTCTAAGGAATTTCACCATATAATATAGGATGGAGGTTAACATAAACACCTAATGATCATTGACAATGTGCCATGATCAACTAAAAAGGGTGGGATATGACTCAAAAATGGGTGTTACTGAAAAACTTGGTCTCAAAAGATTTGAATTAGGGGACATACTTCAAAGTTCATCAAGCACCTCAATGTAAGGTGTGATAAACAAAATCTATCTAACTATCTATTCTAGACCCCTAGAAAAATGATGACCTGTCTTAAAAAGGTGGTGAGAATCTAACTAAGCAAGGCTCGGACAAGACTCGTGAGTACTAAGGGGTACTCCCCCAAAACCAAGATGCGAGTCTTCAATGCTTTCAAAATACCATACCGGGCTAATCTTCGCTCACACACATTGGTTTGACCAACCACATCCTTCAGCACCTAGACCCAATCAAGCTACCTACATCTGGCCCCCACACAAGCGGTCTCAAAGTTGTGTGTGAGGCTCAAAACATGTGCCATTTCTCAAATACAAGGAATTCCATATCAAGACCCGGGACCAATCTATGATTCAATACTTATGACTCGGTGCTATGGTACCTGTAGGGATGAGAAGACAAGAGAGAACAAAAATGCATGGACTTCAACTAGAATGCATCTAAAATGTATGAAAATTAGAAAAGAAAGAAACAAAAGAATTAAAAGAACCTAACAGCAAAAATATAATCAAACCAAATAGCAAAAATATAAACCGGGCAAATATTCCAAACTTGCAATTTGGCACAATTCAATGTAATCCAATCAATTCAAAGAAAACTAAGTCTAATTATAATCAACTTAATGCATAGCACCAGCCTATGAAATTAGAAATTGAATGCAAAAGAATTAAAAGAAATGTACCAATTTCGAGTGTCAAAACCCAAAAAGAAATCTGCTAAAACCGCACCCCGAGCTTGAATTTCACCCGCAAGATTGAATCTTTCGAAACTCCGGTGAGAAACAAAAATTTTGAAAAATTTTGGTCAAAATTAGTGGCGGCGGCGACAGACAGCGGCCAGTAGCGGAGCTAGGGTTCTGGAAAATAAAATCTGCCCAAATGTGCTATAGATCGGTGTGCCCGGGAGTATTTGGTGAAGAATAGCCCAAGAAAAATGTGAATTGGATGGAAGGTGGTGGCGGAATGGAGATGTTGCGACTTTTCCGGCGAGTTGGTGAAATACGGTGGAGGCGACGATTGAAGGATGTGGTGGGGCTAGTTGTGGTCGGAATTAGGTGGGGATGAGGGTGGTAGGGTTGCATCGGTGATAATAGCAGGCGGTGAGGCGGTATGTGTTGTGCTCGTTTTTCCGGCGAGATAGGGAGTGTGAAATCGGGGTTGTGGTGCTGTCGCTGGCTGGAGAAGAAGAGGGGATGAACTTACGAAGGCGACGGAATGTAATGGTGAGGTTGATGGCGCCAACTGGTGGTGAAGGCAATGGCAACGGAGCTTCGTCAGCGGCAGTTGGCGTTAGTCGGGAGGGAAGGTTGGTCGTTGTAGACGGGAGGAATAAGGGGAAAGGGGGATCTGGTGGGTTATGGAGTTATAAGGGTAGGTAGTAATTGTAGGTCGGGTTCAGTGAAGATGGAGCGGGTTATCGGGTAGGTATGTAGGTACTGGGTCGAGTAAATGGATTATACAGATCGGGTATGGGCTATGGGTCGAAGCAATAAAGATGGATCAGTGGGTCGTGCAATGGGGGTGATAATTTTTTCTTGGTCGTGTAAGTAAGTGCGAGGGTGAAGGCTGGCCGCGCAAGTGGTTGCGAGGGTGGGTATTCAGGTCGCGCAGAAGTTGTGTGGTTGGGGGTTCAGCCGCGTGCATACATCAGTGAGCATCCCGTGTGAAAAGTAATTTGGACTCGGATTTGCGCGGCTGGGGGTCAGCCACGTAAGGGTTGCGTGGGCACCCGCGCAAATTGCAGATTTTTGGCATTTTTCAAACATCACCAAGATCATTGCTAGACTTCAATATGCTTATTTTTAGACCAACTTCAAGATTAGAAGCACTCAAAACTTCAAGCGGAGATTATTTATTTACAATGCATTTATTTAACGTATTTTCCAAGACTTAGCCACGTTTCCATCAACCTTCGTAATTCGGAGTTTCCAATGTTACGTTATCGAATTCTCCCGTGTCAAAGCCTTCATAAAATGGTTTCAAGTGATGCCTATTCACTTTGAATATTTGATTTGTTTCCAAACTCTTGATTTCAACTGCACCGTGATCAAACACTTTTATAACAATAAAAGGTCCGTGCCATCGAGATCGTAACTTTCCCGGGAATAGCTTTAAGCATGAATGATAAAGAAGAACTTTTTTCGCCCGGAATAAAATGCTTACGAGTGATGTGCTTGTCATGAAACACTTTTTTCTTATCTTTGTAGATGCTTGCATTTTCATAAGACTCATTCCTCAACTCCTCGATTTCTTGAAGTTGCATCTTTTGGTGTTTTCCGGTTTCTTCAATATTGAAATTACACTTGTTAACCGCCCAATATGCCTTGTATTCCAATTCTGCCGGTAAATGACAAGACTTTCCATAGACGAGGCGGAATGGAGACATACCAATTGGAGTTTTGTAGGCGGTCCGATACGCCCACAATGCATATTCTAACTTCAAGCTCCAATCTTTTCGTGTAGTGTTAACTGTCTTTTCAAGAATTTGTTTGACTTCTCTATTTGACACTTCCGCTTGGCCATTCGTTTGTGGATGGTAAGCGGTTGATATCCGGTGTGTGACACCATATCTTTTAATCATGGCTTCCATCATTTTGTTGCAAAAATGAGTGCCCCTATCACTCACCAAGGCTCTCGGTACACCATATCGTGCAAAAATGTTTGACTTCAAAAAGTCAATTACAGTTTTGGAATCATCATGCCTTGTAACCTTTGCTTCCACCTACTTTGAAACGTAATCAACTGCCAAGAGTATATAAGTATAACCGAAAGAAACGAGTAATGGACCCATGAAGTTAATTCCCCATGCATCAAAGATCTCACAAATGAGGATAGGGCTTTGAATCATTTCATGTCTCATGGATACGGTTCCCGTTATTTGACATCTATCACAACTCTTGCAAAATAGATAGGCATCTCTTGACATTGTTGGCCAATAGAATGCACATTCGAGCACTTTTCGCATGGTTTTGTTTTGACCAAAATGTCCTCTGCATGCATACTCATGGCAAAACTTCAAAATTGACTCAACCTCATTTTGATGAACACACCTTCGTATTAGTTGATCCAGACAATGTTTCCAAAGATAAGGGTCATCCCACACATAGTATTTGGAATCACTCTTCAATTTGGCTTTTTGGTACTTGGTAAACGTGTGAGTAATTTCTTTAGTAACCAAGTAATTCACAATATCCGCATACCATGGAATGGTGTTTGAAATATAGAAGAGGTGTTCATCCGGGAATTCATCAAGGATAGAAGATAAGGAGTAACCAATATTTAACCGACTTAAGTGGTCCGCAACTAGGTTTTCGGCACCACTTTTGTCCTTTATTTCAAGATCGAATTCTTGTAAAAGAAGAATCCACCGAATCAACCGTGGCTTGGCATCTTTCTTGGTCATGAGATATTTCAAGGCGGTATGGTCGGAGTACACAATCACTTTTGTCTCGAGAAGGTATTGTCGTAATTTCTCCAAGGCGAGTACAATGGCTAGAAGTTCCTTCTCTGTGGTTGAGTAATTGGCTTGAGCATTATCCAAGGTTTTGGAGGCATAGTAGATGACATGTGATACTTTGCCCTCCTTTTGACCTAAGACCACCCCAACTGCAAAATTGCTTGCATCACACATTATTTCAAATGGAAGCTCCCAATTTGGAGGTTGGATTATTGGAGTAGAGGTGAGCAAGTCTTTGAGTTTGTCAAAGTCTTCTTGGCATGCAACATTGAAGTCAAAATCAACATCTTTTTGGAGAAGGAGGCACATTGGTCACGTAATCTTCGAGAAATTTTTGATAAATCTTCTATAGAATCCCGCATGGCCCAAGAAAGATATTACTTCTCTAACACATGTTGGGTAAGGAAGGGTTTGTATGACATCAATTTTGGCTTTATCAACTTCAATTCCCTTTTTGGAGACGATGTTTCCCAAGATGATGCCTTGATTGACCATGAAGTGACATTTATCAAAGTTTAACACCAACTTCTACTCAATGCACCTTTTCAAAATCTTCTTAAGGTTATCTAATCATTCATAAAACGAATTCATACACTGTGAAGTCGTCCATGAACATTTGAATTATATTCTCAACATACTTGGAGAAAATGCTCACCATGCATCTTTGGAATGTGGTTGGGGCATTGCATAATCCAAATGGCATCTGTTTGTAGGCAAACGTGCCAAAGGGTCATGTGAAGGTCATTTTGTCTTGATCTTCGAGGGCAACGGGTATTTGATGAAAACCCGAGTATCCATCGAGGCAACAATAATGTGACTTGCCCACCAATCACTCGAGCATTTGGTCGATGAAAGGATGTGGAAAATGATCTTTTCTTTTGCTCGAATTTAACTTTCTATAATCAATGCACACCCTCCATCCATTTTGAACTCGAGTGGGTACCATTACTCCTTTGTTATTCTCAACAACCGTGATTCCTGTTTTCTTGGGAACCACTTGAACTGGACTAATCCATTTGGAGTCAGAAATCGGGTAAATCATGTCCGCATCAAGGAGTTTAATTATCTCTTTCTTGACAACTTCCATCATGGGGAGATTTAATCGTCTTTGAGCTTCCCTCCTAGGCTTACAATCATCTTCCATGAGTATCTTGTGAGTTCATACATTAGGGCTTATCCTCTTAATGTCCGCTATTGTCCACCCCATGGCTTCTTTATGATCTTTCAAGACTTCAATCAATTGGTTTTCTTCAAAGTCTTTCAATTAAGAAGATATGATCACCGGTAGAGTTTCATCTTGACCTAGATAAGAATATTTCAAATGGCTACGTAAGACTTTCAATTCAAGTGTGGGTGGGTGGATTATGGAAGGCGGCATCTTGTTTGGAGAATGAGATAAGGCAACTTGAGAAACATCCTTCTTTATGGAATTGTTAACTTTTAAAGTTTTCACAATCTCTTCAACTTCAAAGTCCAATGTATACATATCCAATGTATTCTTCAAACTTTCACCATCAAGACTCTTGTTGAGCACCATCTTCAAAATATCTCCTTGTGACAATTCGAATAATTCTTGGATGATTGGCTCAATCACATCAACCCGGTACAATGGAGAAATGTTGCTAGGGTATCTCATCAAAGATGTTGAAGTGAATGGTTTCTCCATCAAATTCCATGGCGATCTTCCCATTATGAACATCAATAATCGTGTGAGAGGTATTCATGAAAGATCTTCCAAGAAGGATCATGGAAGACTTGGAAGGGGTCTTCTCTTCAAGGTCAATGACATAGAAGTCCGCGGGAAATACTAGTTGATTGACTTGCACTAGTACATCTTCCAACACGCCCCTTGGAAATACACTTGACTTGTCCACTAATTGAATTATCACTCCGGTTTCTTCCAAAGGTTCGACATTGAGAGATTGAAAATCCGAGTATGGCGTCACATTGATCGAGGCTCCAAGATCTATCATTGCACTTTCGACATGAAAATCACCAATGGTACAAGGGATTGCAAACATGCCTAGGTCCTTGCATTTAGGTGGTAGCTTGTTTTGGATAACCGCGGACACATTTGCATTGACTTGAATCTTTTCATTCGCCTTAAACTTCCTCTTATTGGTGCACAAATCCTTAAGAAATTTGGCATAGCGCAGAATTTGCTTTATGGCATCCAATAGTGAAATGTTGATTTGAACTTCGAGGAAAGTCTCAAGAAATTCTTTCTCCTCCTCTAGTTTCTTTGAGGGAGCCAACCAAGATGGGAAAGGTGGTGGTATGACCAATGGCTTGATGTTCTTGTTGGAAGAGTCGGGTTGATCATTGGTTGGCATAATCGTGTCCTTTGGAGTAGCTTCAACCTTTGGAGGCTCAAAAACAATAACCTCATCTTCTTCTTCTCTTGAAAGTCTTTTAGGATTGCTTTCTCCAAGTGTTTTGCCACTTCTCTAAGTTATTGCACTCACATTGGGGTTCTTCTCGGTTTGAGATGGAATTTACACCTTTGTTCCATCTTGTTGAGAGCGATGGCCAAGTCTCCAAATTGTGCTTGAATGTTGGAGAACATGTTCTTGGTCTCTTATTGAAATTGGGCTTGGCTTTGAGCTAGAGAAGTAACAAGTTCTTGAAGGATCATTTGATGGTCACCACTCGATTGACCTTGTTGTGGAGGTTGTTGGTAATTTGGAGTGGGGTGAGATGTTTGTGGCTATAGAGGTTTTTGTGTTGGGTATTGAGAAAATTGGGGTTTCATCATAACATGTGGTGGGTTTTGCTTTGGTAGGTATGGGTTGGTTGTGTTATTCCTCCGATTTGGGTTGTAGTTATTTTGAAATCCCATGGGTCTTGGTTGACCTTAATATCCTCCCATTGCATTTACATCCTCCGGTTCACTACCAAGTGAGGGACACTTATCCGTATAATGCCCCCTCATTGCACAAATGCCACACACCATCAATTGTTGACCACTTCCGACCACAATTTGACTTAGCACATTAGTCAAATCCAAGAGCTTTGATTCCAAGTGTTGGGTGTTGCTAACTTCACCAACCATTTATGTAGAATTTCTCTTCATTTCATTTCGAGTTCCAAAGTTCCTTTGATTTTGAGAAATGGTTCCAAAAAGTGATCTTATCTCTTGAGGTGTCTTGTTGAAGATGTCACCACCACTTGAAGCATCAATCATCCTTCGATCTTTTTCATTCATACCCTCATAAAATTGTTGAAGAAGTAGTTGTTTGGGAATGTTGTGTTGAGGACAACTTGTAGACAAGTTGTTGAATCGCTCCCAAAAATCATGAAAAGTCTCATTCTCCCCTTAACGAATCCCCAAAATGTCACTTTCTTGGCTTGATATCCTAGAGGTGGGATAGAACTTGCTATTGAAGGCTTTGAGTAACTCTTACCATGTGTGAATAGATCCTGGTGGTAAGTTGAATAACCACTCTCTAGCTTTACCTTCCAAGGTGAGAGGGAAGGCGGTTAGCTTGAAATCATCCGATGACACATTTTTGGGTAACATGCTAACACATATCATATGAAATGACTTTAAATTCTTTTGAGGGTATTCTCTATCCAAACCATGGAACTTGGTAAGTTGATGTATGAAACTTGACTTCAATTCAATTCCTCGGCGGTTTGCGGGATAAACAATAGCAAGAGGTGTATGAGTAACATCCGTCTCTATCATTTGTCTAAGTGTCAAATCTTGAGGGGGATTGGGTGGAAAGGGTGATTGGGATATTGTTGCATGTAATTGGGTGGTTGTTGGTAAGGTAGGTATGGGTATTGTTGGGGATTGTAGATTGGTGGTGGTTAAGGTTGGTAGTTAGGGTATTGGATGTAAGGAGGTTGTTGTTGTTGTTGGTACAATGGGTTTTGGTACATTGGAGGGTGTTGGTAATTGGGTTGATTTGGGTAATGTACTTGTTGTTGAACTTGAAAAGCATTGTTTTGAGGTTGGTTGTTTTGGTGGAATTGTTGGTTTTGTGGTTGTGGTGGTTGATAATTGGGTTGGTTTTGAGGAGGGGCTTGATTCCAAGGTGGCATTGTTGGATTAGTGTCTAAGTCCATAACTGTTTTGGTATGTACTTGACCCGATTATGAGCATGGTCCTTTTGGGTTGCCTTCACTATAGCAATATGTAGGATGATTTAAGGAGAGAAAGGTTTAAATATGATTTATTAATATATTATGAGAATAATATATTAAAGGAGAAATCATATTGTTTAATTAATATTAGTCAAGAATTAATTGTTAATTAATTTTTGTGGCTAAAAGAGATTAATTAAACTTAGGGGACTGAAGTTGTAATTATAAGATAATTATAATTGGGCTATGGATCACCTAATAATATAGGTTGGATGAATTTTATGGGAAGCCCATTAGAAATCGTCCAAGGGATATGTTTAAGGAGTCCATGGGCTGCTTAGGGCCTAAGCAGTCAAATTAGGGTTTCCTAGTTGTAAACCCTAATAGCCTACATGTATAAAAGGGACCCTTAAGCCCCAAAAACGTGGACAACACTTCCATTAGGGTTTCCAGCCGTTTTTGGTGCCTCCCTTTCTTCTCTTCTTCGTCCAAGTTGCATATGGTGTTTGTGACTCCATTAGAGGTACTACACTTGTGGTACTTGCTTTCAAGAGCTAAGGAAATTCAAGGAACTAGTTGTTATTGCTATATAACAACAAAAGGTATGTATTCTAGCTTTATATATGAATTTCGAAAATTATAGTAGCATGCCAGGTTTCTTTTTGTGTTCATAAAGCTGTATAACTAATAGTGAAAACATAGATCCAATACTAGGGTTGCATGCACACATAGGATTGTTTGTATTAAACCCATCAGTGGTATCAGAGCCATTGGTTTTTGTTTTCTATTAGCTTTTATTCAAATTTATGAACTTGTCATATTAGGGTTTATGGCTAATGAACCCTAAAGGCTAGGTATTTTTTCGCAATTAGGGTTGCTAAACCCTAGATGGCGATTTTTGCTAGGGTTTCCCAAATCCTTTCCTTAGCCTCCAAGATTTTGAAATCTAGGGTTTTCCAACCCTTGGATTTCGAAATTACCTCCTTCCCCAAGGTTAGATCCTAAATTTTAGGGATTTGGATAATCCCATATCTTGTAATTATCTTTTAATTGTTAAATATGGTAATTAAAGATCTTGAATTATCCCATCCCTTATTTTCGAGATTTAGAGAGGGATTCAAGGGATTTGGATATCTTAGATGTATAATTGGTAATTATCCTCATGATCTAGATAATCCCTTGTGATTTAATAATTTAAATTAATTGTTTAATTTATGGTAATTATTAAATCAACAGTTTTAATATTTAAAATTTTAATTTAAATGTCTCAAATTCAAAATTTTAAGTGAGATTAAAACCTAATTGTTTTTGAAGAGTTTCAAAACTTGCCCTCAAGTTTTGGAATTTAAATTGTTGATTAAAAGTTAATTTTGAAAGTCTAAAATCCAAAACCCTGATTTTGAAAAGTTCAAATTAAACCCTTATGGTTTTATTAAATTAATTAAGTGTATAATTAAAAGAGATTTAATAAATCCATAATGATTTTGGTTAATTAAAAGTATAATTTAAACCACCTAGTATTTTAAAAGTGTAAAATACACCCTTATACTATATATAACATTAAAAGTTTAATATTATATATGTATAACTAAAAATTCAGTCTTACCGTTAGTAGGCCTCATTCACGAAGCTGGTCTATAAGGGGTGTTTAAGGAAATTGCCTATAAAATGGCGATTGAATGGGTATCCACTCTTACCCACCGCACTCTTGACTAGTGGAGGGTCGTTAGCCGAACGGGTAGGATAGGACAGAAACCTTCCATTATAAGTATAATGAAGTACAAAGTAACTAAATGCTGTTTTTTTCAAATTCCCAAATCATAGTTACTTTAGGCAAAATGTGAAATTGTATGCTAACCCATGGAATTACACTTTGTACCCTTGTCAAACGTTAGTGGAGCGTGTGTGGTTAACCGGCACACTAATTTGGGGATGACATTGGTAGCGAAGGGTGACTCGATGTTTGTCATAGATCAATGGAGCGTGTGTGGCTAACCGGCACATTGATTAGGTGATTGTAGCATTGGGTGCACCACGTGATTCGTATGGTTATTCACACCTTGTTTGTGATCCTCGGCATCCCAGTCACGAATAGTAGGGCATAATCGAGATTAAACATGCCATTGAAGAGTTCAATGAGTCTCAAAAGATCTAGGAGTTTCAATTCATTTAAAACTTAAACTTCTTTTTCGTTTTTCATGGTGGAAATTGGTAAATCGTCATTTACCTACCTTCAAATATTCTGCAACTAGATTACGGCATCCCTCTTCTAGGTTGTAGAGTATTGTGTTGGATCCTAGCTTGATGTTTCATTTGGGTGTTGCATCAAGAATTCTAATCAACTTAACTTGAATTTTCTCCCGTTTTGTAGATGTCTGAATCTTACAATAGTCTTCCCAAATCCTTTGGAACAAGCTTTCCAAATGAAGATGACGTTCCGAGATACGATCAAGGAAATGAGAGTCATGCTTCACTTCCTCCACCTCCTCCAATTGTTCTCCCTGACCCACAAGTTCAAAGGCTTGAAAAGTTCAAGCTCACTCAATCCCTTTTTGGCAAGTAAACACGAAGATGGGAAACATGTGTGTGCGCACGTCTTAGAGATGAAAACACACATTGATAGGTTAAACATGTTGGGTGTCGAGATTTCAAGTGGGTTGGATATTGACTGGGTTCTTCAGTCACTTCCTGAATCATATAGTGAGTTCGTTAGAAAGTACTATATGATGGACCACGACGTGACCCTAATTGATCTCACCTATTTGCTTATAGCTGCTGAATCAACAATGATTTGGCGTGCTGGTCAAGCAAATTTGTCTAGTGAATCAAACTCCCAAACTTCAATGGACACTGGCAACAGTGGAAGTGCAGAAAGAAATAAGTCTGCGATTGTCCGATGTGCTGTGCCAAAGGAGTCCATTTGCTTTTATTGCCAAGAGAAGGGGCATTGGAGACGAAGCTGCCCAAATTACCTGAGAGATCTAAGAGATGGGAGAGTCAAGTCGTTTGGCTCCACTTCAGGTAAAATCCATTATCTAACTCTTTTAAGTTCCTATTCTAGATTCTTAATGCATGATGTGATAAGATTGCATTTTGATGTTTTGTAGGATCGAAGAAAAGAGAGGAAGCTTAAGGGAAGAAGTGAGCTGAATCTGATCGTGAAGAAATGGATTTTGATCGCATTTCTTGAAGATTGGATTCTTGAGCTACTACTTGGAGTTAGAATAGATTGTTAAGAAATATGTAATAACATAGTTTTTCAATTGAGTTGAATTGTAAGGACAAAATTTTTCCGCAATAAAATGAATTTTGACTTTATCTTATTTATTTATCCTTGCAATGGCATGTATGAAAGAATTAATGTTTGAATGTTTCTATTATTAGCAATAATGGATTTGATTCTTAATTGTGTTATTTGTGGAAATGTCAAAATTTTACCAAATAGGGAGAGTTTCTCATCACCCAAGTTTCAATTGGACAGAAACTTGGAATCATACAATGTGCATTGTATGATGAATGAAAAACTTTCACATTTGGGAACCTTAGACTAATTCTTTGGCAAAGTGTCAATTAAAGGACAAGGAGATCAAGTACACAAGGTTGTGTGTTGATCAAGTCCACCACAAGAGTGACAAAGATATTCGTCATGATTTACTAAAGCTTAGTAAATATGATTATACTTATAAGATTAAGTATAATTCTGAGTTGATTGAAAAAGTTTCAATGAATAGTAGAACGAATAAAGAAGAATCAAGTAGGCAGAAAGATAAAAGTTTCTCTATTCTAAGAAGAAGGGAGAGTACCTTTTATTGTGTTTTATGATAAGTCTTAATGATTAAGAACCATATCTCAATTGATCCTCTAAGTGAGTCTTAGTGCATTTGCATGTCTAAGAAGAGGTATCAAGTATTGTAGAAATGGATATATCAATAAGTCAATCATACTTCGTTCCAATATCAAGTCTTAGAGTCAAGATTGTGACATTGAGTGAAAAGTCTTAAGTAGGTTTATAACACTCATCAAATGTGGAATTTGGAAAAGTTTTCTTATTCTTGCACATTTGAAATTGGTAAGTTGTGCTGTCTTGGATAAGACAAAGACCAACTAGGACCAATTGTGTGAAGTGTTTTGTCTTGATAAATGCTTCACTAACTCTTGAATATTTGTTTGTCAAGAAATGTTTCTTGACAAGAGAATCTTATATGTCAAGAAGTCAGTGGGAGTCTTAATGGTCTTGAAAAGGTTTCAAGAACAAATCAAGAATAAACCTTATCGATCATCACTAGCACACGACTTGAGGTTTACAACCTATCGTGCTGACATTGTTTTGTTTCTGTGCCATTCCAATTGAGTTAATTGTGTATATGAGTTCTATGAGTTCTCATTTGAATACACACTAAAGCCTTAGTCGATGGAAAGTAAATTGATATGTAAGGACAAGTTACTAAACTACTTGGAAGGCATGGTGGGCACTCGTGTTACCATAGGGCAAGAAATCAAGATTAAGAAAGTTCAGTCCATATGAGTTTGGATTTGTCGCAAACCTTGTTTTTGGCAAATTCACATGGATAGGAACTCATACACCATAAAATCTAAGTGTCATAAGATTCCCTCCTTCATGAAAATGACTGTGAGGAAATGCTTTCACTAAGAGAGATTTTAAGAAGATAGCAATTGTGAAAATTGTATTCTCAAATTCGATTATGGTTACGGCATCCCTTTCCATAGTTCGAATTGTGAGATTTGGCAATTAGTTTCAACATTTGGAACTTAGTAACATAAGTTATGAATTGTTTAAACACACATATGAGCTATCTAAGGCAAAGGTGTATAAGGTTAAGAAGCTTAGATAAAGGCTTATCGAAGCATCTGGTATTAGAAATATGAATTTCAGAGATTCAATAGGCATTGTTTTCTGAAAGTTCATTTGTTTTCTGAATACATGTCAAAGCTAGTGGGAGCATAAATGTTATGCTTATATGATAATCATCATGATAGTGGGAGCATAAGTGTTATGCTTGTATGATTTTTATGGCGAGTATTGCAAGTTAGCAATATTAATTATAGAAAAACAAAGATTCCATTTGCAAAGTTGCATGGGTTGAAAAGTTGTTTTGTTATAATTAAGGGAGAGAATATTATACTTCGTTTCAAAATCTAAAGCTTAGATTAAGAAATTTTAATATCTTCAGTCAAAGGATACATTGTGTGTTCTCAAATTTCGATTATGATTACGGCATCCCTCTTCATAGTTCGAATTGTGAGAACATGACACATAAAATATTATGGCAAAAGATTGGTAAAGTATCATATCTTTATGTAAGACATTATGCATCGTGTCCCATACGCTTCGGGTATAGGATCGATTGTAAATGCTATAGTATTTTACCATTCTAAAATTTTCCAAAAGCCTAGCGCATTAAGAGGGAAAAAGGAATATAATTGGTTTTGACTGAAAGAATTTAACAACTATCAAAGGATGATCCAAAGTTCGCTGAGGATTGATCGCTTGTAAGTAGTTGAAAGTATGGTATTGGATGGACCATATCGACATTATTATGAATAGATAAGATTCTATTAAGAATGAGTTGTCATATGGCAAATGTGGAAATGTTTCCATATTGGGAGTTGGATATTGAGAGTCTATGCCTAGATTAGAAACTTTTATGCAAGAAGGATGTTCAAAGGAATGTACTTTGAATGTGAGACTTCACATCTATGGAATTGTCTTGTAACAATTTCTAAGAAAGCACTTTGTAATTTCATTAGCCAAGTCTTGGTGACTTTTGTGCTATGACTTTACGAAAGGATCGTTGCGTAAAATGTTAGAATCTAGCATATTCTAGTAGTGGCAAGAACCTTGTGTTCCTACACTAATAATTAGGATTAAGGAATTGTGAAATGAGCATCATTGGAAAAGTTTTCAGGTGATCTATTTCACAAAGCATAGACCATAGGAAACAAAGTGTGCATGTTTAGAGCATGGGACAGTTGTTGGTATAATTCAAGTAATTAGTTGATTATCCGAAACATTAAATGATAAATAATGAGTAATCAATATGGTGGATAAATAGAAGGGTTTTATTTACTCTCACAAGTTTGGGGCCATATAGGATTAAGTATTGTTGTCATGTTTAAATTTGCATGTTTTGACTTCCAGAATAACTAGGTTATTCAAACATCCACAGTTGGTCATACGTTGGGAGTAGGTATGAATAAAGACTGTCATGAATCTGTCTGTAGATTGTCTGAAGTGTTTAGACATGGCACAAGTTTGCTGCAGAGTTCGTGAGTGCTTTGATAAGATTAAAGTATTGGATTAAACCCACGCTCGCTTGGATCACTTCACGGTTTTATCACAAGTGATTAGTGAGACGATAATATTGTATATTCTTGAAACCGAGACGTGTGAGTTGTTATTTGTTGGTCAGTTACACATTGATAATAAGTAAACGCACCAGTAACTTGGTGTTATAAAACTTATTGTTGTGTGTGATTCGATCAGTAAATGCAAGCGAGCATTTGAGTCGAAGTTTATCCATTCCTTTTACCCAAAGTGGGATAAAAGCGATATATGTGGGCCTCTCGATGATTTAGTGATGACATCTAAGCGCTTGGCCAAGCCGGGACTAAGTTGATGTGTTCAATTGTAGTCTGTTATCAGTCTTCATGAATCGGAAGTCGGGAAAAAGTATAGAGAGAATGATTGAAATTCATGTCTTTTGTCTATACGATATCTTGAGAATGGAGGAATATATAATCCCTTATCTAGAGGACACGCTATCTGATAAGATCAGAGTTGACAGCGGCTTTTGAAAGCTACGATTGCTGATCAGGTTTTGAAGTCATACGGAAAATAGTTATTAGACTTATCCAAGTGGGAGACTGTTGGATTAGTGTCTAAGTCCATAACTGTTTTGGTATGTACTTGACCCGATTATGAGCATGGTCCTTTTGGGTTGCCTTCACTATAGCAATATGTAGGATGATTTAAGGAGAGAAAGGTTTAAATATGATTTATTAATATATTATGAGAATAATATATTAAAGGAGAAATCATATTGTTTAATTAATATTAGTCAAGAATTAATTGTTAATTAATTTTTGTGGCTAAAAGAGATTAATTAAACTTAGGGGACTGAAGTTGTAATTATAAGATAATTATAATTGGGCTATGGATCACCTAATAATATAGGTTGGATGAATTTTATGGGAAGCCCATTAGAAATCGTCCAAGGGATATGTTTAAGGAGTCCATGGGCTGCTTAGGGCCTAAGCAGTCAAATTAGGGTTTCCTAGTTGTAAACCCTAATAGCCTACATGTATAAAAGGGACCCTTAAGCCCCAAAAACGTGGACAACACTTCCATTAGGGTTTCCAGCCGTTTTTGGTGCCTCCCTTTCTTCTCTTCTTCGTCCAAGTTGCATATGGTGTTTGTGACTCCATTAGAGGTACTACACTTGTGGTACTTGCTTTCAAGAGCTAAGGAAATTCAAGGAACTAGTTGTTATTGCTATATAACAACAAAAGGTATGTATTCTAGCTTTATATATGAATTTCGAAAATTATAGTAGCATGCCAGGTTTCTTTTTGTGTTCATAAAGCTGTATAACTAATAGTGAAAACATAGATCCAATACTAGGGTTGCATGCACACATAGGATTGTTTGTATTAAACCCATCAGGCATATCAAGGAGAGGTTCTTTTGGTTGTTGTCTTGGTTGATGGGCGGTGTATTGGCATCTTGATTGTTTGGGTTTGGGTTGGGATTGTGAGGTGGAGTGTGCTTCATGGCTATGTAGTTTTCAAACGGAATGTCTCCAAAGGATTGACCAACAATTGGAGAATTCGGCTCGGTGTCGGTATCACTTGAAGTATGAACTTGATCTTCTATGTTGATTAGTGGAGATGATGAAGATGCTTGAGCAAGTTGTTGTTGCTTTGCTTGTTTTGCTAACTTTTGTTGGATTAGTGTCTAAGTCCATAACTATTTTGGTATGTACTTGACCCGATTATGAGCATGGTCCTTTTCTGTAGGCTTCACCATAGCAATATGTAGGATGAATTAAGGAGAGAGAGGTTTAATTATGATATATTAATATATTAAAGGAGAAATCATAATGTTTAATTAATATTAGTCAAGAATTAATTAAGAATTAATTTTGTGGCTAAAATAGATTAATTAAACTTAAGGGACTTATTGTGTAATTATAAGATAATTACATAGATGGGCTAATGGACTCCATACAAGTTGAAGTGGACGAATTCTATTGGGAAATCCATTAGAAATCATCCAAGGCTTCTAAAGAGGGAGTACATGGGCTGCTTAGGGCTTAAGCAGTCAGATTAGGGTTTCCTAGCTGTGAACCCTAATAGCCAGCATATATAAGGAACCCTTATGGCCCCAAAAACGTGGTGAACACTTGGATTAGGGTTTCCAGCCGGTTTTGGTGCCTCCCCTCTCCTTCCTCTTCATTCTTGTTGCTTAGTGGTGTTTGTGACTCTATTAGAGGTGCAACACTTGAGGCACTAAGCTTTCTGAAGCCAAGGAATTGATTATTATTGCTATATAACAATCAAAGGTTAGATATAAACCCTATTTTATATTAATATGATTAATTGTATGCTAGATCTAGGGTTTATAGCTTTGGATATTCAATTGCATGTTCATTAGACAAACTAGATCCAACAGCTATTAAGGTTTGCATGTATACCATAAGAATGATGTATTGCTCGAAACCCATCAGTGGTATCAGAGCCTACAGCTGTTTGTTAGTGAATTTGATGCTAAATTGATCGAAAATTGGCTGAAAAACAAAAAAATATGGATCTTTTAGGCTTGACTCGCCGAGACAACTAGGTGACTCGCCGAGTCCACAGTGAACTCGACGAGTTCATCCCTGACTCGACGAGTCAGCTGGCTAGAAAGAGGAAATTTCCAATTTCTTGCTTATTTTGCTGTGGGATAATTACCAAAAGCGTTTTAAGTCAATAAAATCCGATTTTCTTTGATATTTGGAGATTATCCTTGCCAAAATAGAAGATAATTGTCAAAATTTAGATTATCTTTTTTTTTATTAGATATATTGATTATTTGTAATTTAGATTTGAATTATCTTATGAAAAAGTTTCAATTTCCCCCTTTAGGTTTTATAGTTTAAATTTGAACTTAAAAGTTTTGTTTTTTTTTTAAATTTAAATAGTTAAACCCTAATGTTTTGAAAAGTTTCAAAACTTTCCCTCGAGTTTTGGATTTTAAAATTAATTAAAAGTCTTAATTTGAAATTTGAAATTTGAAATTCTAAAACCGAAGTAATTTGAAAAGTTCAAATCACACCCTTATGGTTTTATTAATTAATTAAAATGTATAATTAAAAGAGATTTAATAAACTCATAAAGTTTTGGTTTACATTTAACCAAATTAAAAGTATAATTTATTTAATTAGACCACTTAGTATTTTAAAAGTGTAAAATACACCCTATACTATATGTAACATTAAAAGTCTAATATTATATATATATATATATATATATATATATATATATATATATGAGTAAACAGTCAGTCTTATCGTTAGTAGGCCTCATTCACAAAGCTGGTCTATAAGGGGTGTTTAAGGAAATTGCCTATAAAATGGCGATTGAATGGGTATCCACTTTTACCCACCGCACTCTTGACTGGTGGGGGGTTGTTAGCCAAATAGGTAGGATAGGACAAAACCTTCCGTTATAAGTATAATGAAGTACAAAGTAACTAAATATGTTTCAAATTCCCAAATCATAGTTACTTTAGGCAAAATGTGAAATTGTATGCTAATCCATGGAATGACACTTTATACCCTTGTCGAGATGTTAGTGGAGCGTGTGTGGTTAACCGACACACTAACTTGTGTTTGGCATTGGTGTCAAAGGGTGGCTCGATGTTTGTCATAGATCAAGGGAGCGTGTGTGGTTATCCGACACATTGATTAGGTGATAGTAGCATTGAGTGCACCACGTAGATTCGTATGGTTATTCACACCTTGTTTGTGATCCTCGGCATCCCAGTCGCAAACTTGAAGGGCATAATCGAGATCAAACATGCCATTGAAGAGTTCAATGAATCTCAAAAGATCTAGGAGTTTCAATTCTTTTAAAACTTAAACTTCATTTTTGTTTTTTCATGGTGGAAATTGGTAAATCGTCATTTACCTACGTTTAAATATTCTATAACTAGATTACGGCATCTCTCTTGTAGGTTGTAGAGTATTGTGTTGGATCCTAGCCTTGATGTTTTATTTTAGGTGTTACATCAAGGATTCTTATCAACTGACTTGAATTTTCTCCTGTTTTGTAGATGTCTAAATCTTACAATGGTCTTCCCAAATCCTTTGGAACAAACTTTCCAAATGAAGATGACGTTCCAAGATACGATCAAGGAAATGAGAGTTATGCTTCACTTCCTCCACCTCCTCCAATTGTTCTCCCTGACCTACAAGTTCAAGGGCTTGAAAAGTTCAAGCTAACTCAAGCCCTTTTGGCAAGTAAACACGAAGATGGGAAACCTGTGTGTGCACACATCTTAAAGATGAAGTCACACATTGACAGGTTAAGGATGTTGGGTGTCGATATCTCAGAGATGTTGGCTGTTAACTGGGTTCTTCAGTCACTTTCTGATTCTTATATTGAGTTCGTAAGAGAGTACTATATGATGGTTCACAACGTGACCCTCATTGATTTGACATATTTGCTTATTGTTGCTGAATCAGCGATGATCTGGCATACTGGTCAAGCAAACTTGATTGGTCGATCAAACTCCCATACTTCATTGGACACTGGCTACATTGGAAGTCCAGAAAAGGCTGAGATTGTCCCTTGCTATGTACCAAAGGAGTCCATTTGCTTTTACTGCCAAGAGAAGGGGCATTGGAGACGAAGTTGCCTTGTTTACCTGAGAGATCTAAAAGATGGGAGAGTCAAGACGTATGGATCTAGTTCATGTAAAATCCATTAACTAACTCTATAAGTTCCTATTTTATTTGTTCTTAATACATGAAGTGATAAGATTACATTTTGATGTTTTGCAGGATCGAAGAAAAGAAACGAATCTTAAGGTAGAAGCGTGCTGAATCTGATCACGAAGAAATGGATTTCGATCGCATGGATTCAAAGATCGGATTTTTGAGCTGCTATTTTAGAGTTAGGGTAGATTGCTAAGAAATATGTAATAGCATAGTTTTTCAGTTGAATTGCATTGTAAGGACAAATTTTTACGCAATAAAATAAATTTTGTTTTTGTCTTATTTATTTATCCTTGCGATGGCATGTATGAAAAATTGATGTTTGAATGTTTCCATTATTAGCAATGATGAATCTAATTCTTAATTTGGTTATTTGTGGAAGTGTCGAGAGTTTACCAAATAGGGAGAGTTTCTCATCGCCCAAGTTTCAAGTGGATAGAAACTTGGAATCATGCAACATGTATTGTATGATGAATGAAAAACTTTCACATTTGGGAAATTGTTGGGTTGGAATCCGTGTGATGGTTCGAAAGTGCTTTCAAATATTCTTCGCATTTAGACTAATTCTTTGACAAAGTGTCAATTGAAGGACTAGGAGATCGAGTACACTAGGTCGTTCGTTGATCAAGTCTACCACAAGAGTGACAAAGATATTCGTCATGATTTACTAAAGTTTAGTAAATATGGTTATACGTATAAGATTAAGTATAATTCTGAGTTGATTCAAAGAGTTTCAATCAATAGCAGAACGAATAAGAAGAACCAAGTAGGCAGAAAGATAAAAGTTTCTCTATTCTAAGAAGAAGGGAGAGTACCTTTTATTGTGTTTTATGATAAGTCTTAATGATTAAGAACTATTTCTCAATCGGTCCTCTAAGTGAGTCTTAGTGCATTTGTATGTCTAAGAAGAGGATCAAGAATTGTAGAAATGATTAAATCAAGAAGCCAATCATACTTCGTTCCAATATCAAGTCTTAGAGTCAATATTGTGACTTGAGTGAAAAGTCTTAAGTAGGTTTATAACACTCATCAAATGTGGAATTTGGAAAAGTTTTCTTTTTCTTGCACATTTGAAATTGGTAAGTTGTGACGTCTTGGATAAGACAAAGACCAACTAGGACCAATTTTGTGAAGTGTTTTTTCTTGATAAAAGCTACACTAACTCTTGAATATTTGTTTGTCAAGAAAAGTTTCTTGACAAGAGAATCTTATATGTCAAGGAGTAAGTGGGAGCCTTAAGGGTCTTGAAAGGTTTCAAGAACAAATCAAGAATAAACCTAGTTGATCATCACTAGCGCACGACTTGAGGTTTATAACCTATCGTGGCTGACATACTCTTGTTTCTATGCCATTACAGTTGAGCTAAGTATGTATGTGAGTTCTATGAGTTCTCATTTGTATGCATAAAGGCAAGCACCTTGATCAATGGAAAGTACATTGATATGTAAGGATGAGTTGCTCAACTACTTGGAAGCAATGGTGGCACTTGTGCTGCCATGAGGCAAGAAATTAAGATTGAACAAGCTCAATCCATATGAGTTGGATTTGTCACAAACATTGTCTTATGATTGTTGTTATGACAAATTTACATGGATAGGAACACATACACTATAAAATCTAAGTGACATAAGGTTTCTCTCCTTCATAAAAATAACTGTGAGGAAATACTTTCACTAAGAGAGATTTTAAGGAGATAGCAATTGTGTAAATTGTATTCTCAAATTCGATTATCATTACGACATCTCTCTTCATAGTTCGAATTGTGAGATTTGACAATTAGTCTGAACATTTGGGACTTAGTAACATAAGTTCTGAATTTGTATAAGACACACATTTAAGCTTTCTAAGGCAAAGGTGTTTAAAGTTAAGAAGCTTGATAAAGGCTTATCAAAGCATCGGGTATTAGAAACATGAACTTAAGGAATTCAATAAGCATTGTCTTCTAGAAGTTACATTGTTTTCTGAATATATGTCAAAGCTAGTAGGAGCATAAGTGTTATGCCAATAAGGAAATAATCATCATGTTAGTGGGAGCATGATTATTATTGTAAGTATTGCAAGTTAACAATATTAGTTATAGAAAACAAGAGTTATACTTTGCAAAGTCGCAAGGGTTGAAAAGTTGTTTTGCTATAATTAAGGGAGACAATATTATACGTCATTTCAAATCTAAAGGCTTAGATTGTAGAATTTTAATCAAATTTAGTCAAATATATATGAATGTTGTGTTGGAATAGTTCAACATGAGGAAATTCTATATATGGAAAGGATAATTGCATTCTCAAAATTTGGTTATGATTACGACATCCCTTTTCATAATCAAAATTGTAAGAACATGGTAATAAGAAATATTATAGCAAACAACTGGTAAAGTATCACATCTTTGTGTAAGACATTATGAATCTTGTCTCATACTCTTCGGGTATAGGATCGATTGCATGTGCTATAATGTTTGATCGTTCTAAAATTTTCCAAATGCTTAGCGCATTAGGAGGGAAAAGGGACTAGAACGGTTTTTTACTAAAATTATTAAACAACTATCAAAGGATGATCTAAGGGTCGCCAAGGATTTGTTGCTTGTGAGTAGTTGGAAGTATAGTGTTGGATGGACCATATCGACATTATTGTGGATAGATAAGATTCTATTAAGGATGAGTTGTCGTATGGCAAATATGGAAACATTTCCATATTAGGAGTTGGAAATTAAGAATTCATGTCTAGATTAGAAAATTTTATGCAAAAAGGATGTTCAAAGGAATGTGCTTTGAGTGAGAGACATCACGTCTATAGAATTGTTTTGTAACAATTTCTGAAAGAGTACTTAGTAATTTCATTGGCCAAGTCATGGTGACTTTTGTGTTATGACTTTACAAAAGGATCGTTTCATAAAATGTTAGAATCTAACACATTCTAATAGTGGTAAGTAATTTGTATTCTTACACTAATGATAAGGATGAAGAATTGTGAAATGAGCATCATTGGAAAAGTTTTCAATTCATCTATTTCACAAAGTATGGACCATAGGTAAACATAGTGTGCATGCTCGGAGCATGGGACAACTATTGTTGTAATTCAAGTAATAAGTTGATTTTCTGAAACAGTAAACAATGAATAATGAGTAATCAATATGGTGATTAAAAATAATTGTTTTATTTATACTCAAAAGTTTTGAGGCCATATAAGATTAAGTATTATTATTGTGTTTCAGTTTGCATGTTTTCACTTCCATAATAACTGGGTTATTCGAACCTCCACAGTTGGTCATACGTTGGAAGTAGGTATGAAGGAAGACTATCATGAATCTGTCTGTAGATTATCTAAAGTGTTTAGACATAGCACAAGTTTGCGGCAGAGTTCATGAGTGCTTTGATAAGATTAGAGTATTGGATTAAACCCACGCTCACATGAATCACTTAATAGATTTTATCACGAGTGATTGTGAGATGATAATATTGTATATTCTAGAAACCGAGACATGTGAGTTGTTATTTGTTGGTCAGTTGCACATTGATGATAAGTAAACGCACCAGTAACTTAGTGTTATAAAACTTATTGTTGTGTGTGATTTGAGGAGTGAATGCAAGCGAGCATATGAGTTGAAGTTTATCCATTCGTTTTACCCAAAGTATGATAAAAGCGATATCTGTGGGCCCCTCGATGATTTAGTGATGACACCTAAGCGCTTGGCCAAGTCAGGACTAAGTTGATGTGTTCAATTGTAGTCTGTTGTCAGTCGTCATAAATCGGGAGTCGGGAAACAATATAGAGAGAATGATTAAAATTCATGTCTTGTGTCTATACGATATCTTGAGAATGGAGGAATATATGATTCTTATCTAAAGGACACGCGTATCTAATAAGATCAGAGTTGACAGCGGCTTTTGAAAGCTACGATCGCTGATCAGGTTCTGAAGTTATGCCAAAATAGTTATTAGACTTATCCAAGTGGGAGACTATTGGATTAGTGTCTAAGTCCATAACTATTTTGGTATGTACTTGACCCGATTATAAGCATGGTCCTTTTGGGTTGCCTTCACCATAGCAATATGTAGGATGAATTAAGGAGAGAGATGTTTAATTATGATATATTAATATATTATAAGAATAATATATTAAAGGAGAAATCATAATGTTTAATTAATATTAGTCAAGAATTAATTTTGTGGCTAAAAGAGATTAATTAAACTTAAGGGAATTATTGTGTAATTATAAGATAATTACATAGACGGGCTAATGGACTCCATAGAAGTTGGAGTGGACGAATTCTATGGGGAAACCCATTAGAAATCGTCCAAGGCTTCTAAAGAGGGAGTCCATGGGCTGCTTAGGGCTTAAGCACTCAGATTATGGTTTCCTAGCTGTGAACCCTAATAGCCAACATATATAAGGAACTCTTATGGCCCCAAAAACGTGGTGAACACTTGGATTAGGGTTTCCAGCCGGTTTTGGTGCCTCCCCTCTCTTCCCTCTTCATTCTTGTTGCTTAGTGGAGTTTGTGACTCCATTAGAGGTGCAACACTTGAGGCACTAAGCTTTCTGAAGCCAAGGAATTGATTTTTATTGCTATATAACAATCAAATGTTAGATCTAAACTCTATTTTATATTAATATGATTAATTATATGCTAGATCTAGGGTTTATAGCTTTGGATATTCAATTGCATGTTCATTAGACAAACTAGATCCAAGAGCTATTAGGGTTTGCATGTACACCATAGGAATGATGTATTGCTCGAAAGCCATCAACTTTTTCAGCCTTTTTGCTTCTTTTTTAATTTTCGGATTGTAGAGTAGTTCACCGGTTCTTGTAGACCTAGGCATAAAAAATCAAATAATAATAACCAATTTCCCCGGCAACGGCGCCAAAACTTGGTGGGATGTCAAGTCCACCAAGCAAATTACACCCTTTGTTTGCAAATAAAATGTAATATAATGGTAAAAAGGGGTATCAATCCTTGGGGTAATGGTTCACAACATGTATTCAATCACCAATGCAATCTAAAAGAACTATTGTAAATAAACTAACTAACTACAATTAAACTAAGGGGGGGGGGGGGTGTTTATTACTTGAAAACTAAAAGACTTGAATAACTAAAAAAAACTTTCAATTAAGCAAGATATTGAGATGCTCAAATATTGGAGAGAGTTTGTTAACTAAGGCAATTCAAGACAATGAACATTTGTGTGTTTATTATTAGGATTCAACATGAAGCTTATCATTCACCCCAAATTGGTTATAGCAATCATAAAGCATGATATGCCAAGATTCCTCTTAGGTAGTATGGAGGTTGGGGAAGCCCACAATACACCTTCTTAATCAAGATCAAGGGTTTAATTGAAGCAATTGAACCCAAGAAGTGAATTAGCCTTAAGAAAGAAGGAATCCCCAATTCCTAGAGGATGTTAATGCTTACACATCCATAAAAGAGATATTATTCATAAACTAGAGATGATTTTTACCATCATAAAGCCCTTGTTCTAAGTTAATTCAATGATTCAATGCAAAATAACAATCACAAAAGTCTAATTGCATGAATCCTTCAAAAACCCACAAACATTCAAAGGTTTTAACCAAAGTTAACCAATATAGAGAAATTAGCCACTTATGGAAACAAAATAACAATCACAAGAGTCTAATTGCATAAAGAAACTACCAATGACTTAGAAAGATGAAAATAAATGGGTTTCAAGCTCCAAAATCGCCTTCTTCAACTCTCCGATGGTGTAAAATCAAAGTCATGGCTGCGAGATCTGATCCCCCAAGGTTATGGTGTGCCAAATGACCAAAATGCCAAAACTGTGCAGTTGTGCGAGTACCCGCGCGACGGAAATTCCACCCACGCAAGTGTTGTTGTAATGCTATTGGCTCTTCATTCCTCCACTCCATTCTTCCACTACCAAAGATTCCTTTACCCCCCCCCCCCCCCATATCCATGTGATTTAAACCAACCAATCATCATTTAGCTAAAAAAATGGATACTCCAATCCCAAAATAAAAGTTTATGACCCATCTTTATAAGCCCAAAATATCCAAGTCTTTAACTCTTAAGGCCTAAATATTCTTTTATGGATCCGCCAAGCCCAACAATACCTCGAGAGCCCACTAAGCCCGTCTCCAATCAACCCACAACCGCAACGAACACGAAAACCTGCAAAATACCTTACGCAAAATAAAAAGCACCCGGTACGATCCATAATAAAGACGATAAAGAATATACAATGCATTAATAATAAAAACATCTAAAAATTCTAAGATAAACTATAAAAAGAAGTAAACAAAATAAACTATCATAATCGTGGGAATCGATCTTGTAAGGTTAAGTCCCCGCACCACCTGTCTTTCCAGAAAAGGAAACTATGTTTGGAAATTGGATTTACACTGCACAACTCATGATAATTTACATCAAAGGATGGTAAAGAGTTAATTGCTTTGTTATGTTACACCAAACAACATTTGAATTTTTAGCAATCGTTGTGACTGGTTTTTTGATGAGATTGTCTATGGAAATGATGATGGGTTATGTTCATAACATCATTCCTACGGTGTACATGCAACCCTAATTGCTTTGATCTAGGTTTTTCTAATTAAACATACAACTATGAATACCAAAGTAATGAACCCTAATTACTAGCATACAAATTTGAAAAACACATATGATTAGGGTTTAGATCTAACCTTGATTGTTATGTACCAATAACAATCACAATCCTTCTTGATCTTGACTTATGAAAGCCTAGTGCCTCAAATGTTACACCTCTAATGGAATCACAAACACTGAATGTAACAAGATGACTTAGAGAGGGAAGAATTTTGACTAGGGTTTCTCATAAAACTCATAGGGGGCCGAAAATCCTATGTAAAAGGTTCCTTATATAGCTGTGTAGGCTGCTAGGGTTTCTGAAGGAAACCCTAATTCCTGCTTAAGGCCTAAGAAGCCCATGGATTCCTTCCATAGAGCCCTTGAACGAAATTTTATGGGCTTCCCCATAAATTTTGTCCACTTCACTCTATGGAGTCCAACAGCCCAACTAACAGCTAACAGTTAATTGCAATATCAGTCCCCTTTATTTAACCAGTCTTTTTTATCACCAAATTAATTTATGATCAATACTAATTTAATAATATGATTTCCAAATAATATATTAATCTTGTAGTATATTAATAAAACCATTTTCGAGTACCAATTTATTATTCATATAATAAATTCTACCCTCTCTCCTCTTCTCATCATATCAAGTTGCATGAGTGAAGGCAACCCAAAAGGACCATGCTCATAATCAAATCAAGTACATACCTAAAATACTTATGAGCTTAGACACCTAATCCAATAGTCTTCCACTTAGATAACTCTAATCACTATTTTGCCTATGACTTCAGAATCTGATCAGCAATCGTAGCATTCATAAGCCGCTGTCAAAGTCTGGTCATATCACAAACGTGTCTTTTAGATAAGGGATCATATATTCTTCCATTCTAGATATCATATGAACTAAGACATGGATTAAAATCATTCTTTGTTCATGTGTTGCTTCCGGATTTCCGATTTATGACGACTGACAATATACTACAATTGAACACATCAACTTAGTATCGGCTTGGCCAAGCGCTTAGGGTGTCATCACTAAATCATCGAGGGGCCCACAGATATCGCTTTTATCCCACTTTGGGTAAAAGGAACGGATAAACTTCGACTCAAATGCTCTCTTGTACCTACTCATCAAATCACACACAACAATATGTTTTATAACACCAAGTTATTGGTGTGTTTACATATTATCAATGTGCAACCGACTTGCAAACTACAACTCACACGTCTCCGTTTCAAGAATATAAGATATTACCATCTCACTAATCACTCTTGATAAAATCCATAAAGTGATTCAAGTGAGCGTGGGTTTAATACAATACTCAAATCTTATTTCAGGAGCACTCATGAACACTGCGGCAGACTTTTGCTATGTCTAAAAATGCTTTAGACAATCTACAGTCGGATTCATGACAGTCTTACCTCATTACCTACTTCCAAAGTATGATCGACTGTGGATGGTTTGAATAATCATATTATTCGAGAAGTCAAAACATGCAAAGTGAAACACAAGAATAATCGAACCCAATATGGCCCCAAACTTTTGAGTATAAATAAAACACCTTTTATTTAGTCACCATATTGATTACACATTATTCATTGTATAATGTTTCGGATAATCAACTTATTACTTGAATTATAATAATAGTTGTCCCATGCTCCAAGCATGGACACTATGTTTACCTACGGTCCTTACTTTGTGAAATAGATCAATTGAACACATTTCCAATGATCCTCATTTCACAACTCCTAATCCTTATCATTAGTGTAAGAATACCAAATTCTTTCCACTATTATAATATGTTAGATTTTAACATTTTATACAACGATCCTTTCGTAATGTCACAGAACCAAAGCCACCAAGACTTTGCCAATGATATTACAAAGTGCTCTATTGGAGATTGTTACAAGGCAATTCCATAGATATGAACTCTCACATTCAAAGTACATTCCTTTGAACATCCTTCTTGCATAAAAGTTTCTAATCTAGACATAGATTCTTGATATCCAACTCCCATTTATGGAAACATTTCCATATTTTCCATATGACAATTCATTATAAATAGAGTCCTATCTATTCATAATAATCTCAATATGGTCCATACCTGAAGCGTATGGGATACGATACATAATGTCTTACATAAAGACATGATACTTACCAGTCTCTCGCTATAATATTACTATATATATATATATATATATATATATATATATATATATATATATATATATATATACATAGAATTCCCTTATGTTGAATCTTTTTAACATACCATTCATATATGTCCTTTGAGTAAATTTGATTAAAATTTATTCATCTAAGCTTCTAGGTTTTGAAATGAAGTACAAGCTCCTCTCCCTTAATTATAGCAAAACAACTTTTCAACCCCTGATCTTTGCAAAGTAAAACTTTTGTTATCTATGATTAATATTGCTAATTATCAACACAATAATCATGCTCCCACTAACATGATAGTTCTATCCTTACCAACATAACACTTATGCTCCCACTACCTTTCACATGTATTTAGAAATCAGTTGGACTTCTAGAAATCAATACTTATTCACTTTCTTCCTAAAGTTCATGTTTCTAATACAAGCTACTTCGATAAACCTTTATCCAAGCTTTTCAAAATCATACACCTTTCCTAAGAAAGCTCATGTGTGTGTTTAAACCATTTTAGAACTTATAGCAATAAGTCTTAAATGTTTAAACTAATTGCCAAATCTCACAATTCGAACTATGAAGACGGTTGTCGTAAACATAATCGAATTTGAGAATGCAAATATCACAATTGCTATCTCTTTAAAATCTCTCTTAGTGAAAGCATTTCCTCACAATCATTTTTATGAAACGGAGAGAAACATTATGACACTTAGATTTTATGGTGTATGTGGTCCTATCCATATGAATTTTCCATAACCATAATCAAAAGACAAGGTTTGTGACAAATCCAAACTCATATGGACTGAACTTGTTCAATCTTAATTTCTTGCCTCATGGCAGCACGAGCGCCCACCATTGCTTCCAAGTTGTTAAGTAATTCACCTTTATAGATCAATGTACTTGCATTAATCAAGGTTATTTGCTTTATGCAATCAATTGAGAACTCTTAGAACTCACATACATAGTCAATTTTACTGGAATGGCACAGAAACAAAAATATGCTAACACGATAGGTTATAAACCTCAAGTCGTGTGCTAGTGATGAATAACTATGTTTATTCTTGATTTGTTCTTGAAACTTTTCAAGATCATTAAGACTCCCACTGACATCTTGACATATAATATTCTCTTCTCAAGAAACATTCCTTAACAAACAAATATTCAAGAGTTAGTGCGGGTTCCTATCAAGACAAACACTTCACATAATTGATCTTAGTTGGTATTTGTTTTATCAAAAGACATCACGACATACCAATTTAAAATGTGCAAGAGTAAGAAACATTTCTACTCCACACTTGATGAGTGTTTTAAACTTACTGAAGACGTGTCACTCAATATCACAATCTTGGAGTATGATTCCAAGACTTAATTTTGGAACGATGTATGATTCACCTTCTTATTCAACCACTTCAACAATTCCTGATTCCTCTTCTTAGTCATACTAGTGCACTAAGATTTACTTAGAGGATCAATTGGGATATGGTTTCATAATCAATGAGACGATCATAAAACATGATACTAAAGTACTCTCCCATCTTTTCAGATTGAAGAACCTTTTATCTTTCTACCCTATTGATTCTTCTTATTCGTTCTGCTATTATTGAAACCTTTCCAATGATTCTGAATCACACTTAAGCTTTTAAGCATAACCATATTTACTAAACTTTTAGCAAATCATGACGAATAGTCTTATTTTTCTTTGTGGTGGACTTGACTAGTGCACAACTATGTGTACTAGATCCTTTAGTCCTTCACTTGACTCACATACTTGTATGAACAAGGAATTAGTCTTAATTTCCCAAATACGAAGGTTCTCATTTATCACACAATACAAGTTGTAAGATTCCAAGTTTCTATCCAATTGAAACTTGGGCGATGAGGATCTTTCCTTATTTAGTAAATTTTTGATACTACCATAATTAACATAACTAAGAATCATTTTTCAATATTTCTAAGAATAGAAACATACAAACATCAATTTTTTACAAATAACATTGCAAGGATATAAATAAGACAAAATCACAAATTTATTTTATTTATAAAAGTGCAGAAAAACTTGTCCTTATAATGCAAATTCAAATGAAAGCTATGCTATTACATATTCCTAAGCAATCTATCATAACTCTCTAAGTGACAGCTTAAAAATATGATATTCGAATCATGCGATCGAAATCCATTTCTTCGTGATTAGACTCAGCTCACTCTTCCTTTAAGCTTCCTTTCTTTTCTTCGATCCTATAAAACATCAAAATGCAATCTTATTACATCATGTATTAAGAATCTGTAAATAGGAACTTAATAGAGCTAGATAGTGAATGTTACCTGAAGCAGAGTCATACACTTTGACTCTCCCATCTCTTAGATCTCTCAGGTAGTCACGGCAGCTTCGTAACTAATGCCCCTTCTCTTGTCAGTAGAAACATATGGACTCTTCAAGAATGGTATACGGGACTATCTCAAACGCAACCTTTCTCTTGCGTTGAGAAAACTTTTCTGGACTTCCAATGTTGCCATTGTCCATAAAAGGTTGGGACATTGATTTACCAGACAAATTTGCTTGACCAGTCCGCTAAATCAATGTTGATTCAGCAACAATAAGCAAATAGGTAAGATCAATGAGGGTCACATAGTCGTCCATCATATAGTACTCTCTAATGAACTCACTATATGAGTCAGGTAGTGATTGAAGAACCCAGTCAACAGCCATCTTCCTTGAGACATCAACACCCAACATCCTTAACCTGTCAATGTGTGACTTCATCTTTAAGATGTGTACACACATAGACTTTCCATCTTCGTGTCTTTTTGACAATAGGGTTTAAGTGACCTTGAACTTTTCAAGTCTTCGAACACGTGGGTTAGGGAGAATTATTGGAGGAGGTGGAGGTAGTGAAGCCTGATTTCCATTTCCACAATCCAATCGTGGAACATCATCTTCATGTGGAAAACTTTTTCCAAAGGATTCAAGAAGATCATAGTTAATAGACTTTATCATCTACAAAACGGGAGAAATTCAAGTTACTTGATAAGAATCCTTAATAATCACCCAAATGAAATATTAAGGCTAGGACCCAACACAATATCCTACAATATGGAAGAGGGATACCGTAATCCAAATTGCAGAATATTTGAAGGTAGTTAAATGACGATTTACCAATTTTCACCATGAAAAATGAAAAGGAAATTTAAGTTTTAAATGAATTGAAACCCCTAGATCTTTTGAGATTCATTGAACTTTTCAATGGCATGTTTAATCTCGACTATGCCCTTCAAATTTGTGACTGGGATGTCAAGGATCACAAACAAGGTGTGGATAACCATGCAAATTAACTTGGTACTCTCGATGTTACAAATCACCTAATCAATGTGTCGGTTAACAACACATGATCCATTGATCTATGATAAACATCAATCTACCCATTTTCATCCTTCATTGGTCCCATATTAGTGTACCGGTAAACCACACACGCTCCACTAATGACCAACAAGGTGTAATGTGTAATTTCATGGATTAGCACCATCTCCACATTTTTCCTAAAGTAACTAAGATTTGGGAATTTATAAAAGTGTTTAGTTACTTCTTATTTCATTATACTTATAATGGAAGGTTGTGTCCTATCCTACCCGTTCGGTTAACGACCCTCCACTAGTCAAGAGTGCGGTGGGTGAGAGTGGACACCCATTGAATCACCATTTTATAGGCAATTTCCTTAAACACCCCATATAGACCAGCTTCGTGAATGAGGCCTACTAACGGTAAGACTGACATTTACTTATACATATATAATATTAAACTTTTAATTCTATAATCTAAGGGTGTATTTTACACTTTTAAAATACTAAGTGGTTTACTCTATTAACAAATTATACTTTTAATTTGATTAACTTAAACCATATAATTATGGATTTATTAATTATCTCTTTTAATTAAACTCTTACTTAAATTAATAAACCCATAAGGGTGTAATTTAAACTTTTCAAAATACTAGGGTCTTAAAATTTAATATTTCAAAATTAATACCTTTAAATTAAATTTTAAATTCCAAAACTTGAGGACAAATTTTGAAACCTTTCAAAATATTAGGGTTTAACTATTTAAATTTCAAAAACTAAAACTTTTAAGTTTAAATTTAAACTATAAAACCTAAAGGGTGTAAATTGAAACTTTTCAAACTTACTAGGTCAAATATTTGAATCATAATAATCATGTGTTATCCATATTTAATAAAATCCTTTAATTTTAATAAGGATTAACATACCAAACATGAAAAAACGATTTTAGGCAAGAAAAACGAGTTTAGGTAATTATCCTCATCAAAATCTACTCAAAAAATCGAAAATGACGGCAACTGCACCCTAGAATCGTCGAGTCCACTGATGGACTCGCCGAGTCGGCTGCACAGACAACAAAAATTTGACTTTTTGATCCTTTGGCAGTTCACTTTTGCATCTATTCAACTAGAAAAACGACCTAGGATCTGATACCACTTGTGGGTTATGTGCATAACATCATTCCTATGGTGTACATGCAACCCTAATTACTTTGATCTAGGCTTTTCTAATTAAACATACAACTATGAATACCAAAGCAATGAACCTTAATTACTAGCATACAAATCTGAAAAACACATATGACTAGGGTTTAGATCTTACCTTAATTGTTATGTAGCAATAACAATCACAATCCTTCTTGATCTTGACTTATGAAATCTTAGTTCCTCAAATGTTGCACCTCTAATAGAATCACAAACACTCAATGCAACAAGATGACTTGGAGAGGGAAGGATTTCGGCTAGGGTTTCTCATAAAACTCATAGGGGGGGGGGGGGGCAAAAATCCTATGTAAAGGGTTCCTTATATAGTTGTGTGGGCTACTAGGGTTTCTGAAGGAAACCCTAATTTCTTCTTAAGGCCTAACCAGCCCATGAATTCCTTCCTTAGTGCCCTTAGACGAAATCTTATGGGCTTCCCCATAAATTTTGTCCACTCCACTCTATGGAGTCCATCAGCCCAACTAGCAACTAACAATTAATTGCAATATTTGTCCCCTTTATTTAATCAGTCTCTTTTGATCACCAAATTAATATCAAATTAATTTATGATCAATACTAATTAAATAATATGCTTTCCAAATAATATATTAAACTTGTAATATATTAATAAAACCATTTTCGAGTACCAATTTATTATTCATGTAATAAATTCTACTCTCTCTGCTCTTGTCATCCTATCAAGTTGCATGAGTGAAGGCAACCCAAAATGACCATGCTCATAATCAAATCAAGTACATACCTAAAATAGTTATGGGTTAGACACCTAATCCAACAAACGATGCATTATTTCCAGAGATAAAAATCCCTTGATTTCAATTTCCACCACCACTTGGTTAATATGGCTAAGATTTGCGCTTTTAGAGTACCAACTCCAAGTCCTCCTTTTGATTTATCAATGACTACATTGGCCCATGATATCCAATGTATTTTGGATTTTTTGTCATCACCACCCCACAAAAATCTTCTACGGAGTTTCTCTAATTCAGCAATGATACCTTCAGGTGCTTTGAATAAAGAGAGGTAGTATGTTGGTAAGCTATTAAGGACTGACTTATTTAAAGTGAGTCGGCCATCAAATGATAGAGTTTTCGCCTTCCAAATAGATAACCTTGACTAGAATTTCTCAATGATTGGTCGCCAATTTTTCATTAGTGCCATATTTTCCCCTACAGGCACAATAAAGTAAGTGAACGGGAACGTACGTTGAAGGCAACCTAGGACTTGAGCTTGTCGATGTAAATCTGTGTCAGAAATACCAATACCAAATAACCTGGATTTTTGAAAGTTAACCTTAAGTCCAGATGTGATGTGGAAACACTTCAAGATTCTGGCTAGGCTTTTGACGGAACAGATGTCCCATTTACCAGTGAAGATAGCATCATCCACGTAGAATAAATGGGAGAGAGAAGGGCCTTGATTTTGTAGTGTGATTCCAATAATGAGCTTCTTCTCTAATGCTATTCTTATTTCTTGGTTTAGGCCCTCCATGGCGATAATAAAGAGGAAAGATGATAATGGGTCACCTTGCCTTACACCTTTTGTGATTTTGAATTCGTCAGTTGGGGATCCATTTACAAGCACAAATTCTTTTGATGAGGTGAGACACCCACAGATCCAGTTCCTCCATTTTCTGCTAAAGCCCATTTGTTCCATCACTGAGTCTAAATATCCCCAATTAATCGAATCGAAAGCTTTTTCAAAGTCGATTTTTAACATGAATAATTTTTCTTTTGTGTTCCTAGCCCAAGAGAACACTTTTTTAATGATCAAAGGCCCTTCTAATATGTGTCTACCCTCTACATATTCAAATTGCACTTCATCAACTACGGATCCTACAACCGCCTTAAGTCTTGATGCCAAAATTTTCGATACAACCTTATATAAGAAACCGATCAGGTTTATCAGTCTATAATCACCAAGGAGTAGAGGGTCCTTTATTTTCGAATTAAGGGTAATGAAGGATGCATTGCATCCATGTGCAATTTTTCTATAACGTTCAAAATGGGAGACAAACTGAATGATGTCGTGTTGCATTATTCCCCATTGTTGTTTTAACACTTTAAAAGTGTACCCATCTGGACCAGGAGATTTATCGCCTCCACAACACCAAATTTCATTTTTAATCTCCTCTACTGTGATCGGAGAGTCCAAGAGATCACTATCAGCGGAGGATAATGTTTTAAAGCCATTGGAGATAAACTTTGGTCGACTTGGCCATTTATCCCAGAATTTATTCTCAAAAAATCGATGGAACTCCATCTTAATGGCTAATGGTTCAGTGTTCCACGCCCCGTTGATTAGTAGGTCATGTAATCGATTCTTTATGTTTTTATTCTTGACAGCTCCATGAAAAAAATGAGAGTTTCCGTCACCATCAGCTAACCACCTTATCTTAGCCTTTTGTTGAATGTCTTGTTTAACGAATTTCTCCAATTCAACAATCAGAGATTTATGAGCTCTACGAGTGTTGACTTCATCCTCTGTGAGAATCTGGGATTCAGCACATGATTGTAACAATTCAACCTCCGATTTTAATTGCGGCAATTTTTTGGCTTCATTATCGGATTCCAGTTTGCGCCATTTACCTATCGACTTCCTGAAAAATTTCATTTTAGCTTTGAGGTACATATCAGGTATTCCAAAACCCTTAAAAGAGTACCATGCACTAGAGAAGGCTTCATTGAAACCTTCCCGGAGTAACCAAGAATAAAAAAAAGCGAAAACGAGGGGGTCCAAAATCTTGATTGGAGGGTTTGAGAACCAGTGGAATGTGATCAGAGTAGTCACAAGGGAGAACCAAGACAGTGGTAAGTGCTTGATGGGCGATGAAATTAGAGCACATGAGAAAGTGGTCAAGCTTGCTCAATTTTAAACCGTCATCACAAAGGTAAGTGAATTTCTTGCCACCATGGTTGAACTCCTGGAGACCAGCACTTGCTATGAAGTTATTGAAATCTTTTGCAATTACACGGAAAAATATCATGTTAAATCTTTCATGATCGTATCTAATAGCACTAAAATCACCCAACAAGATCCATATTCCATCAGTACTATGTTTGAGGTTAAGAAGCTCATCCCAAAGCTTTCTTTTATATGTTGCTGATTGAGGACCATACACATTAACGAGTGTAGTGATGCTAGGAACTCCATTCCAATGCCCAGATACAACTAAAAAATTTCTAGAGGATGCGATATGAGACTTACCAAATATTGTCGGGTCCTATATACTTATAATGTCACTTGATCTTCGTACCTGATTCACGAAGGCTACCTCGAAATATGAATTTCCCCACATGCCCTTGAAATCAATATCATTTGAATCAGCAACTCTAGTTTCTTGTAAACCCATACTATTTTGTGTGATTCACCACACCCCCTGACATTAAGACATAGACAATTCATTGAGGGTTCTTTTCAACACCAGAACCATTGTCAAGCACATCATGTACCACAGGATCATCAATCGCAATCTGGAAACCCACATCGTTGCCAACCATAAGTGTATTCGAAATTTCCATGGAGGATATGTCTCAATCTCTAAAAGGACAACCAATGAAAATAAATAAATAAATAAACCTAATAGCGGTCAACAAAAACCCTTTGCCACCCACAATTCGTTAACTTTCTGTAATAATAATATTGCACATTCTCGCAAAGTTACAAAGATAGCTATCTATAAATTATAAATATGGTTGTATGTTTGGCTTAATACTTAAATGACAAAAAAAATTGAAAATTATTATCCCAAATGAAAGATTTTGGATTGAGGGTTGGACTAAACCATAAAAAGACGTCTGTCTATGTTTTTAGGTTGTCTATAGCCTCCTTATATGTGTATTGTTCATAACTCTATATATAAATTTGTTCACATAGAAAGTTACGTTAATTTGAGGTATATTCTTATGATTTTATGTATGAATCATCATGTTTAACTAGTTGTTCCTAACAATAATTCCATGTCAATAAACAGACATGAAAACTCTATTTATGGTGAAAAATAGTAAATCACACCATCAAAATGGCCAGTCAAAACCATCCCATGGCCAATAATATTAGGGAAATCACAGAACACTAGTAATAGTATGGACTAGTAATAGTATGGGTGTATGAGAATTTGACATTGGACCTTCCATGTTGAAGTTTATACCTCAGTTGGCTTCCATCATGGTAAATTAACAAATTAGATGAGTGAAATAGTTTGGCTATTGTCAAGTTAGAGAGCCCTTGTTTGCAACTAATTAAGTGTAAATAATAGTCTTTTTAAAGTTAAATATATAAATTGGCTCAACAATTACATTTTCAATTTTCAATGTAAAAGTACTCATCTATTTTTGGTTTAGACGATAAAGAACAGAAACTCAAATATATAAAAACTTATATTTTTCAATGATATGGTTTCATATCTAACGGGTATCTCAGCGCGGGGGGGGGGGGGGGGGGGGGGGGGTATTTTGATATTCTTGTTCCTCCGATCACTAGTGAATATTGATGCAAGGTTATGTGATGGGTAATAAAGATTATTGTGGATGATAGGAATCTGAAAATCGATTTATATGACTTCAAAAGGTCTGTAAGTGTAGGGTTGAACAAAAATGTGTTAACCCTGATTTTAAATCCATCGAAAATATTTTTGTAATTTATTATGTGCCAAAATTCCCTATCGACATGGATGTGTGTGGTTTGTGGATTCTTTGTGGAAAACATGACAATGTAGATCATGTTTACATCACCAAAAACTTATCTAAATTAGGGAAGCGTTTTGCATTTGTTTGGTTCTCAAAGGTAGAGAACGAAATGATATTGGAGAATACTTTATGCTCAATTTTATTGGAAATATTTTCTTTCTTTTTGTCTATTGCAAAAGTCTATCAGGATGGAAAGAAAACCTCAAGAGAAGACTATCAAGCAACTTATAATGGGATAAATGGAAGCCCTAATTTAAACGGCTGTAAATCGGTACATGGTATGTCTTATTTTATGGCAGGTTCAAATCTAAAAATTAAAAAAAAAAAAAAGAAAAAAAAAAAAAAAGAAAAATAGGTTGGGAAGAAAGATGGTAACATTAATATTAATAGGGATTCAAGAAAGTGAACATGATTGTTTTGGACTTTCTTGCAATAACTAAAGGTTCTCTTGCTATTTTTAGGAATGTAAAGGTGTAACACCTCAAATTTTCGACAAAATTTTTCATTTTTAAATTTCGAAAAACCATAGTTTCACAACCAACTTATCAAATACAGGATCATCCCAAAGCAACAAGTATCATAAATATCATAGTACATAAGAATATGTCCCAGTAGTAAATTCCCCAGTGTGTGTGTACAATCAGACTTTCAGCTTCCTGTGGTCCTGTGAAGTACCTGCCACATATAAATCAACAATTGTAAGCACAAAGCTTAGTGTGTTCCCCAAAATAACACATATAACACAACATAAATAAACAACTATGGTATATCCACAACCCTAGGAATATCAGTAATCCTGGTGAGCTAACAACACGCTCAAAGGGTTATCAGCAACCCTGGTTGGCTATCAACAGCCTCAGTCACATATAGTTGTCATAAAATAACATAACATAGCAGCTAAACCCTGCTGTTCATAATGATACAACTACCCTACCATACATATAAGAGTAAGTGAGGAGACTCACTTGATACTGATGACACGAAAAAACCTAGCACCTGAACTGCCGGATCTAGACTCCACCTAATCAACAAAATAATTAACCTTAATTAATAATTAAGTGATGTGCATATATTATACCTATCTAGCTTTAAATATATAACTCTAACTACTTATATACTAATGCACCTATATGCAGTGTACCTAGTCAGTAAAGTAAGTTACGTATCGAACACAAGGAACAGATTAAGCTAACTAATTTATCTACTAAATATTAATCTTAAAACAAAAAAAAGAAATTTGTATTTTTTATCTGATTTTACAAGTTCAAACAAACTTACTTTCCGAATTATCAAATTCAATAAATGACTAAAAACACTCTTGTTTAATTTGAATCCACTTCTCCTCGATGGTTAGCTACTAATTATGGATAACTCATGTTAGTTACCAATTATTATATTAATAGCAATTCAAGTCCCAAATTACTAATATTTAATTAATTCATGTAGAACTATGCATGGTCACACATAATTTAACACATAATCAATTATGAATTATGAATGGAGCTATGTAAAATCAGTTAAACAAACATAATTATAATCACAATATATGTTCTCTAACACAGCCAAATTTAAATACTTTAATTATTAATCTAAGATTGGTTCAATCCTAGCTCTAGTAATCTAATGCCACTAAATTACTAAGTTTCAAATTCATGCGATTTATTGTTCACTAAGCTACACAGAACATGAATTTCAAGAAATTTAAGTATCAAATATTAGCATGCTTGGCATTAACAATCAAACACAAGCAATAAACAACTAACAAAATCTCTAACTAAATAACTAAACCATGAGTTGAAGTTTCATCTAGCTAAACGGGAGTAGCTAGATTCAGCTACTCATGGCTAAAATCAAACACTCAAACTTGATAAATAAAAACATAGTCAATTGTACCAAATTAAAAGATAAAGTTGCGATCTTCAACTCTTTCGTCTTCCTTGGATGTTAATGCTTGATTTCTCTGTGTTTTTCTCTTCCAGAATCGTATTCTAACCTTCTTAGTCTCTGGCCAACCTTTTAAAATCATAAGCACCAAGGATATATGTAATATTCGTGATTTTGCACTCCATGTCGTGGATTAGGACTCCACATCGCGAATTTGAATGAATCCTTATCGGGCAAGGACTTTGACTTCCCGTGTAATCATCTTCTAGAATCACCAACTCCATGTCGTGTAAGTGAAGTCCACGATGTGGATTTAGCTTTTCGCTGGGATTTTCTTTTCTTTAATTCTTCAATCCTCCAAAGTTCCGTCACTTGTCACTTTTAGTCCTTATTCTTCAAGATTGCTCCTGTTGGCTGCAAAACATAATTCAATCTTTGGACTGAATGTGTACAAAAATAATAAGTTCAATGACTTATTTTACACACAAAAAAAATCATGACTAAAGGTGTACAAAGTGAAAGTTATATTACCTTTTTAGGTCATTTTCCCTTCTTTAAAATAAATATTACAATATACTTATTTATTATTTTAAATATTATGTTTAATCCAACACATAAATCATATTATTAAATTAATTTATAAAAAATATATTTAATTGGATACTATTTTCCAAAATTTTAAAAATATTTAAATGTTGTAAATATAGAAGGACAAGTCAAATTAAATAAATATTATCAAAAAATTATATTTATTATAATTCAAATTTTTTCAAAGAAGTGGCTTTTAATTAATTAACAAAAAAAATCCTTACATTGATTAATTTACAAACAATGGTTTATATATCAATTAATTATTATGATGGAAATTAAAAAGAAAAATTAATAGACAAGTAATTTCAAAATAAAAATGTACAACATAAAATTTTAATACTAAATCGTAAATCATGTTTAGTTTTATTTAAACATAAATCATTGAGTAGATGCGATTGAATTATACGAGTATATTATCTATTTATAATTATATGTTATAGGAGAGCAATTTTCTCTTATTATGAAAAATACTTATTTATCCTTCTAGTCGTATTTATTTCAAATTTTTATTTTCAAAATATTTGTTTTTCATATTCTTTTATATAAATTTTTGTTTTGATAGACTTTTATATATGTCTCAAAACTAATTAATTTTTACACGAATTTTACATCTACTAAAATAATTAAAATAAGATACTCCGCGATCCAACCATAGAAACAAAAACAAAGTAAAATCTAGTGAAATAATTAAAATAAGAAGCTCCAACCATAGAAACAAAGACTCCAAAGAGGAAATCTTCCCAAACATTCTTTTTGGTCGGGTATGTAGGTGTGGGTGTCCTTTAAGTGATCCGATGTCGTCACATTCTTAAAAATCACCTCTCTCTCTCTCTCTCTCTCTCTCTCTCTCTCTCTCTCTCTCTCTCTCTCTCTCTCTCTCTCTCTCTCTCTCTCTCTCTCTCTCTCTCTCTCTCCATTGACCTAAAAAACTGAAGAAAAGAGATAATCTGGTATATATATATGTGTGTGTGTTTGTGTGTATATATATAGATATATAAATTGGTGTGGTCTCCATCAGTAGCTGGTGCCGGATGGTGGAGTATTAGTGAATGACCGCCACCTTTTCTCCGCATCATCTTCCTCTCTTTTCTCAGCAGGAAGCTTTTCCGGCAATCAAGCTCTTCCCATCATCTTCTTCAAATATCTAAAGATATAGAGATATAATTCTGTAATTAAGTAAGATACACTTTTGTGTTCATCCTTTGGTTTTATGTAGCTCTTCTAACAAAACAACTTTGTGTGCTTCCTTTCTATTTGTTGTATTAGATTTTATTTCCTCGGGATCTGATGTTATTTTAGACAGCCAAAGGACAAACTTCTTTTCATCACTTCAATTCCCGAGGATATAAAACGTTTGGGTCCCAAACATTCTTTTCTTCTTTGCTCTTTTGCCTTTGTTTTTTTGTCTCCTTTGCTTGCTTATTAATTGAGGACGAGGGATCTTGTACCAAAAGGAACTATTTCTCTCTCTGATCACCATCTACTGGTAGCAGAAGAACCAGATCTATCTGAAGAAATTTGATTAGTTGATCGATCAAAAAACCATTTCCAAGGTTTTGATTGTTATTCTTCATCTTCTTCATGATCTTCTCTCTTTAAAGTTTCTTTACGTATGTGTGTGTTCTGATATTATTCAGTTTCCTGGGAATGATTTTCTCAAATCCAACATTAGTCCCATGATATGATTATTCGTCTAACTTACGTTCCAGCATAGTTTATGTATGAAGATTAGAGGAGAATATATTCGGTCGTTCAATGAATCGACTTACAAAAGTTCCAACTTTTAGTCAGTCATTTTTACAGATCAGAATTCATGGTCATCTATGTTTTCTTCTTACCTCGATGATTATATTCCTTAATTGAACTTCTTGTTTTTTGTTTCCATTTTTGGTTTGAGATCAATTTGCTAACTAAATCTTAGCAGATTGATTCAATGCACTTCTATAGGTGTATTAATCTGAAGCGATTTAGTATGTTGACATTGTTAAGATGTAGTTATTTATAATGCATTATTATCTGGTTATTCACTTTTGATGGGTGGTGCAAAACTTGAGTGGTTTTCCTCAAGAAAAAGCAAACTTGAGTAGTTTTAGCTTGATCATGAAGTAATAAAATGGTGCTTCTCCCATGAGTATGCATGGCAGAAACGTTGTCGACACACTGCATTTCATTTTGTTCACATCATTGATTTACATTCTACCCTACACTATATTTCTGCTATTTTTCTTTGTGTTTTCATCTGATTTATCTTCTTCTACATTAGGAATTTCTTCTTCATTACAGAAAATTCGCCCAATTAATGTACCTCGATTTTTGCCACTTCTATATAATCTTATACATGAATAACATCAATTATGTTTACTCTTCCTTAACTGGAAGGTTAAGGATTCATATCGTGTAAGAAAAGACTATATATATACCCGTTACAATATTAGGAAGTTATCCTCTTCAAAAACCGGTGCTTAGGTGTTAGTTACTTACGAATGTATCTGGCTCAAAGTGAGTATGAAGAGCACTAAGAATCATGTTAATTAGTTGTATTTAATCATTAATTCCGCAAAGGTAAGGCTTAATAAAGATTAAGAGTTCAAAATATGATATGAGTAATAAATATTTCGGCTTTACATTTATGATATATATGTTTTGTATTTAATTGAGAAGTCCTATAAGATATAGCTAGGTTTATTCGTTTCACTAATTTACTTCTATATAATATTTATGTTCTTTGTATTATCAGTCTGGGCTTAATTCAAGAGTTTAATATGATTAATGTTCTATAAACACTATATATGTTCAAAGACTAGCTATGAAAATATTTTCTGTTAATTTCACCTAACTTCTTGAACTTGATATAGGTTCAGAATCAACAAAAAAAAAAAAAAAAAAAAAAAAAAAAAAAAAAAAAAAAAAAAAAAAACATTAGCCAGTCCAAGAACTTGCTCTGATGATTGAATTAATAACTTTTTTTTCTTCTTAAACATGATTCTTTGTACAAAACTGATCAGCTTCCACTACTGAGATCAGGAAAAGTTTTTTTTGAAGTGGCAAAGAGCTTTTATCGTTAATTTTGCTAGAATGGTGAAATAAGTTCTCTTCAATTCCTTATACTCAAATACCGCTCATTTCGTTCTCCATAAACTCCGCAGCAATGCAACTGCATGTCCTTATTCTACTTGTCACATACAATTCA